>NC_053028.1:594544503-594631858 GCF_003073215.2 Triticum urartu | reverse complement strand
TTCCCCGCAGTGTAATGGATGCCGTGTTGTTTTACCGAGCTGAGGAGGGGAGCTCGATGGAAAAGTTGTTCTGGTCTCAGTATACTGGGACTGAACACCCAATGCCCTTGAGAGACCAGCTAAAGCAATTGGTCGAGCTTCACAAGGCGGCCGAACAGGCCATGAAGGGTCTTATAGTCCGGATGTGGCCCGGCGAGCTACTTCGGTCTGGTGAGGCGGCTTGTGGATGCCTGCCCACGGCTTGAAGTCATGAAGCGTTCCGTCTGCATCGAGGGTGCGCGCAGGGCTTTTGCCCGGGTGAAGGTGCACTGGGCGAAGCTGGACGCCGTGAAGCTGGTGAAGGAGGGGCCACCGAAGGGCAAGGAGCATCGCTGCCCCGAAATGCATTATGACAGTTTCCTGAAGGGTTCCCGCCTTGTGGCGGAGGAATGTGCTAGAGATGTAATTTTTGAATGAACATGCTTATGTGATCTTGTTATTTGAACGAGTTCATTTGCGCTATGCAACGCTTTTTGAATTTAAAATATTACCTTCTATGCGGCCGTTTATAAAATCTGAGAGTTGGCCAGTCGTCGGCTTCTGCCCCCATGTACCTAGTACTAGGGTGTTCGGGATAAACCTGAGCACTCTTTATCCCAATTTTGGGTCCTTCGAGGGAGGTGTTCAGCACAACGAACCAGGCAATCGGACTATAAGGCTTTAACAGTCTCACTTAGCCATAGAAGTGTACAATTTTAAATTTTGGCAAAGCCCCTAGTATTCATAAGGCCGAATTTGGGGTGCTATATACACCTAAGTCAGGCAAGGCCGACTCCTCGCCCAAAGCGGAAAAAATATTTAAGGACTTGAGACCTCTCGAACAGCGACCATCTCTCGCCTTATCATGACAGTCAGTTTTCGGCTATCTCTACTGAGGTGCTCGTCTGGAAAAACCGGGACACAATCGCAGTAGTTCTCCCAGCGCTACCTTAGCCGATATAGCGGAACGTAAGGTACCAAAACATGGGAGCCGGGAAAATCCAACTATTGACCAAAGACATGATTCGGAGCTGATGCATATAATGCTATAAGTTCGGGGTGCCGCACTGTCGAAAGTGTTCAGACTTCTCACGCCGTATTATGGGGTAAACAGAAAGCCCCTGGCGTACTGACCGTACCAGAATGTACGGGTGCAAGTTGTCAAAATGAACATATAAGAAAAGATGGATAATGCAATAATAGACTAATGCTATGCATTGTTATTTAAATAATACGTCGAAGCGTACTGATACAAGTAGTGCAATAAGCAAAAATAGGACTATTTGACATGTCCTATCCAAGGGCAAGCTGCATATGGGAAGTAAAAAGCGGGTATATTGATTGTTATTAGAGACCACCTGGGGGTTCCCTTGTACGTCTTAGCTTCTTGCCTCCTTGGTTGTTCCTTCCCGTAATGTGTCTGGCAATCGTACTGCCGGAAAGGGTTTCCAGAGAGTAAGGTCCTGAAAGAGAAAAAATGATAATGTTATACAGCCCCTAGGGTGGTTAAGCTGCATTGCGGGGCGTGCCCTGGTCGTGCCCCCAACTATGCCCATGGTATTTTAAGTGCGTAATTATGTACGTGCGGCACGGATTTCATCGCTTGACTGGGACTAGGATGGGGGCCAAATTGCTAGGCGAGCTCTGAACGTGCTAGGCGATCCTGTTGCAGGTTACTCCGGACTCGCTTGACGGTGTACGGGGGCTGTACCGGCGAATTGGTAGTTTGCCTAAAAAGGCTGCTTTGTGCTTCTGCTGCGAGGGCCGCAGTATGCTCTTCCATGCGGAGCGAGCTTTCTGTGTTTCGATTGACTGTTATGACCCCCCTGTGTCATGGCATCTTCATTTTGAGGTATGCGTAATGCGGTACCGCATTAAATTTTGCAATTGCGGTTCGCCCGAGCAGTGCGTGATAGCCACTACGGAACGGGACGATACCGAAGATTAACTCCTCGCTTCGAAAGTTGTCCGGAGATCCGAAGACCACTTCCAGTGTGATTGAGCCCGTGCAATGGGCCTCTACACCTGGGATGACGCCCTTAAAGGTGGTTTTGGTGGGTTTGATCCTCGAGGGATCTATACCCATTTTGCGCACTATATCCTGATAGAGCAGGTTCAGGTTGCTGCCGCCATCCATAAGGACTTGAGTGAGGTGAAATCCGTCGATGATGGGGTCTAGGACCAGTGCGGCGGATCCGCCATGACGGATACTAGTGGGGTGGTCCCTGCGATCGAAGGTGATCGGACAAGCAGACCATGGGTTGAACTTTGGGGCGACGGGCTCCATCGCATAGACGTCCCTAAGTGCACGCTTCCGTTCCCTCTTGGGAATGTGGGTTGTGTATATCATGTTCACCATCTTCACTTGTGGGGGGAACCTCTTCTGTCCTCCCGTGTTCGACGGCTGGGGCTCTTCCTCGTCATCACTATGCATCCCCTTGTCCTTGTTTTCGGCATTCAACTTGCAGGCCTGCTTGAACACCCAGCATTCTCTGTTGGTGTGATTGGCTAGCTTATCAGGGGTGCCATGGATTTGACACGAGCGATCGAGTATGCGGTGCAAACTGGATGGGCCCGGAGTGCTTCTTTTAAATGGCTTTTTCCGCTGACCGGATCTAGAGCCTCTGAATCCGGCATTGACTACCGTATCATCGGCGTTATCAGCGTTGTTGCGGCGCTTTTGTTTGTTACGACGTGGTCTGCCGTTGGCATCACTACAAAAAATACACTTCCGTGATGATACATGTTTGTCACAGTAGGTCGCGTTTTTTGTCATGCATGTACATCCATGACAAATTTATGACAGAATCAAGATAGTCATACATGTGCTGTCGTAGAAGTGTTCCATGACATTACCAAAATTATCATCACGGAAGTGTCCACTTCCATGATGATAAATCGCACGTCAAAGAAGTGCTTTCGTGAAGGGTGAGCGACACGTGGCATCCACCATAACGGAACGTCGTTAAGCTATCGGGTCGGGTTTTGGATCCGATAACCCGTTAATAGCCCCGACCAATGGGGATTTTCCACGTGTAAAATCATCATTGGCTGGAGGAAACACGTGTCGGCTCATCGTTGGGACAGATGTCATCCACTCATTGGACAGAAGGCACCTATGATACATCGACACATGGCACGGCCCAACAGAGGCCCATTCCTGTGAAAAGGCCGGCTCGTTTGACTTGGTCAAAAGGTGGCGGGCCGGCCCATGTAAAGCCTGTTAACGGCCTGTTCGCATATAGCCCATTTACAGCCCGCTAACCCAAGGCCCGTTACGCCCTATCCAAATTAGGTCCAGTAGCGTCATCTGGGCCAACCAATATGATTCCAACCCATTTTCACTTCTGGCCCATGATGGCCCATGACATCTTTCGGCCCATATGAGGCCCTATGTAAATCTTGGCCTATTAACGGCCCGTGGTGAAACTGGCCCGTAATGAACAGTGTATCACTTTACACCCATTAACGGCCCATGGTGAAACTGGCCCGTAATGAACAGTCTATCACTTTATACCCATTAACGGCCCGTTATTCCGCTGGGCCGTTTCCAGCCCATGTTATCCTTTGGCCTTCTCAGAGCCCATTTATTCTCGGGCTCATTTCCAGCATTCGTTTACTTATGGCCCGTTACTGTCATTTTCTGCTTGTGGGCCAAATTCATCCCTTGGTTACAGTCGGCCCGTTTGTGGTCTGTTAATATGTTGGGCCGTTTTCATAGCGTCATCAAATACGGCCTATTAACGATGGCACGTTATGGTCAACCCATGAACGGACGATTCAAACTCTAGCCCATTTACGGCCATAATGCGGCCTGTTATTGGCCCATGTTTGGCCAATCGATCATACTGCCCGTATAAGGCCCATTGATGATACGGCTCGTAGAAGGCCCATCGTTTCTACGGCCCATAGAAGGCCCATTGTTTCTACGGACCATAGAAGGCCCACTATTTCTACGACCCATAGAAGGCCCATTGTTTCTACGGCCCATAGAAGGCCCACTGTTTCTACAGCCCGTAGGAGGCCCAGTGTCACTACAGTAAATATTAGCCCATGGTTATCGTGGCCTAGTTTTAAAAATAGGTTATTGCAGCCACTAGCAAACCGCTGAAAAAGAACTGCAATGACTACAAGCAAACAAATAAACAAGACAACAAGGAAATAAATAAGCAAGCAACTTACGCTAGGCTATCACGGCTATCACACATATTACATCCACCGGGCATCAAAGTTCGCCACTAGTGCAAATAAACGCGCCAACAAAAGAATATAAAAAACTGAGAGCACTTCAGAAGGCACTAGGCCTGGCCAGGTCGGGCCCCCCAAACAGCTGAAGAAGCTAAATAGACCTTAGTTGTGTCAACGATAGATGCATCGACACTAGATTTAAGGCATGATGGTGCGCATGGCAGTCCTCTGACATCTTCATTGCCTCTTTGACTTCAAGTCTGAGCGGAGCTGAAGCAAGCCTTTCCGCTTTAAGTTGAGACTGAAGAAGTCGAACTGATTGAGGCAGCGGCTGCACAGAGGTTGTCTCACACTGTCGGTGGGAACGACACCTATGGGATCACAAGAATCCCTACTGTGGTTAGCGGGGCGCGGGGTCGTGAGAAAAGCGGATCTAACAGGTAGCACACGGTTCGTTTATCCAGGTTCGAGCCGCGAGGATGCGTAAAACCCTACTCCTGCTTTGGTGGATTGTATATCTGTGTTCTTGAGTTAGCTATGAGGCGTGAGGAGCTCCAAAAAGCCGAATCCTTCTCTTGGTCGCCTCGGGCCTCCTTTTATAGAAAAAAGGGGTTGCGACAGTGGCACACATGAGGTGGAAAGGGTACAGTGATGCGAGGTTATCCCTCGCATTACATGACAAGGTGCATTTAATGCGTCTTGCTTAGGTGTCCTTGCTTTATCGGGGACGGGGGAGAGATCTGTCTCGTCCGTCGCCGCTCCTTCTTGTGTTGACACGTGCCCTGGCCAGCGATGCCTGAGATGCCACGTAGGTAGGCAGGCAGCTGAGGTGGCGCAGTGGTGGGTCTTCATGAAGATCTGCATGCCGCTACGCAGGTGCCTGCCCAGCTGGTTGGGTCGGCAGCTGCATGCATGCGGTGGTGGAGGTTTAGTCGGCGTGGGTCTGATGGTGGCCCCACGGGTGTCCTTAGGAAGGGCCTTGTCGGGGCCCCGACAAGGGTCTTGCCGAGGCGCCTGCAGTCATCGCCGGCAAGGCGCTTGCCGGGGGCCTTATGGTCTTCCTCGGCTGGGATCCCGCCAAGGGCTGTCATCTCCTTAGTGCGTATCTGATCTTGAATGTCTTTACAAAGATCTGCATGCCGCCATGGGGATGTCTCCTGAATCCTTGCCCTTTGGGGGCAGTGGACTCAAGGGTGATTTGCTCCGTAGGCGCGGGACGAGTCGCCGCGGCAAGGGTCTTGCCGGGGCTGCTAGAACTGTCTCCCGGCAAGGACCTTGCTGGGGGAGTCCGCTTCGTCCCCTTTTCTCTTCATGGTCTTGGCCTTGGCGTCGTAGTTCTCTTGAGCTTCGGTATTACCCTAGCTCACCTCCCTTGCCTTGCTTAGTGTGGTGGTGCCCGTTGCTCAGACTGCCCATGCACAGTTATAGGGGTACAAAAAGTGTACCCCTCTTTTTGTACACCGACAGGAGCCCCCGGGCCTGGGCCACACATAAGCGCAACGCGTTGCTGGGCTAGGCCCAAAAACGGTGCGCGGGCAGGCGGGGTGGTTTTTACCGCGGTAAGATTCTTCGCGCGCTGCGCTTCCCACGACTCCCGCGTGTGGCGCGGCGTGGGGAGGTGCGTGTGACGTGGGCAGCATGCATGGGGTTGGTTCCCGCGGGCATGCGTCACACCACAGTTAATGTGAAAGGAGGCGGCCCATGTTTTCCCCAATAAGAAAGGAATAACCACGGGCGCACTGCTCACTTTCTCCTCTTTCCTCGTGCCTTTTCCAATCTCTGAGCCGCCGTTTCCTCTCTTCCTTCCTTCCTTCCTAAGCTTCCGCCGTCGCCCGCCATCGTTGCTTCGCCATCCCCCTTCCTCAGCCCTCTAAACTTCTTGGTCGCCATGGCGCCCAAATCTATCAAGGGCAAGGGGATGGCTAAGGGCGTTGGGACTGTGGAGCCGCCGGAGAGCGGCTGTTGGGGGACCAGACAAAGTCCGCCTTTTTCTTCCCCTCGACGGTTGATGTTCAAGAGCTCCAGGCCTCCTTCAGGCCCCTATGGGGAGCGAAGACGGGGGGAGTGAATTCGGGACACCCGGCAACGCGCGTCATTCCTGCTGCTTGCGCCGATCCTGCTCCAAATCGGTATCTCTTTTTCGTCGATTATCTTCCTTGCGGGTTATGCCCCCCTTTCTCTGATTTCTTCTGCGACATTATGCACACCTTCGACTTTCGCCTCTTGGATTTTACTCCGAATGCGGTGGCATGCATGGCTTTCTTCGCGCATCTTTGCGAAGGCTTTGCCGGGGTGCAGCCCAACACGGCGCTCTTCCGCCATTATTTCTTCCCTCGGATCCAGCCGGGAGGTGCCGTCTCTGGTTGCGTCACCTGGATCCCAAGATCCAAGGGGGCGTACCCAGACGGTGCCGTGAAGGAGAGGTGGGAGGAATGGCGTGGCCGGTGGTGCTGGATTGAAGATGAAGACCCGCCGGAATTCTGCAAGGTCTGCCGAGTGCTGCCGGTCCGCGGCAGCGATTGGAGAGATGTCGGCGTCGCCGAAGGGAGGCTCACTATCGCCACCACCAGGATTCTCCGGCTCACCCGGGCTGGACTCACCCTTGAGATGATCAGGGCGGACTTCATTCGTCGCCGGATCGCCCCGTTGCACAACAAGGGGAGGCCAGCCTGGCTTTTTATGAATCCGGCTGACATTATGTGACTCCGCCCCGGCCTCGACCACAATTTCACGGTGTTGGCGCATGCCCACTTCTGCCAGCAGCTTTTCCAGCTTGATGTGGGTCGCGATGGCGAGGTCGAATGGACCGGCAAGGTCGCGAGGGCTGCCGCAAAGGTTGGCAAGGCCCTCAAGGGGCCGTTTTTCAAGCTGCCAGCGGGGGTGGTCCCATTGTGCAACAATTCACGTTGGTCCGAGATCATCGCCATGATGTCGGACTGTAATGCGCACGGCCCTGTCCCGAGCTAGAAGGATCCGAAGGACGCGGATGTGCAGCAATTCTTTGACACCCTGATCGAGGTGTATGTCAATGCTGACGCTGAGTGGTGGCTTGTCATGGACACCACCCAGGCAGAGCTGGACTACATCGCCACTAGGGCGAGGGAGGCACAACTTGCCATGGAGGCCGGCAGCGCCGGGGTGTGGAGGACAAGGCCGCAACGGCTGCGAAGGAAGAGCAGCTCACCCGGTGGGCGGCAGCCCTGGGAGGTCAGCAGCGCCGACACTGGAGCTCCGCTCGTTGAAGAAGCGGCCGACGAGTCATCGTCGGAGGAGGATGTGGCGGAGGGTTCGATGCCACCCAGGGGAAGAGGGCGAATCTTGCGGCGGGCTGGCTCCGGCGAGCCGGTCCGGCCCGGTAGGGCTACGCAGCCTCAATTGACCCTAGAGGGGTCTGGGCGTCACACGAGGGCCACAGCAGCCAAGAGGCTGACGAAGGCCACTGAGAAGAAGAAGACAACATCCCCTTCCTCATCTGGGCATGCACAAACCCCGCCGTCTTTGCCTCCTCCGGCAGATGTCGACTCGGACGTTGACGCGGAGGTCGCTTTTGATCTCGGGCCTCTCAGCCCGAAGAGGAAAAGGAAAGTGGTGGAAGAGGAGGAGGTGGATGACGAGTAAGTACTCCGTTCCTTACTGCCATTTCCATTCCTCTGAATTAAGTCACTCATCTTGATCCGTTTTTGCTTTTGCAGGGATGCAGAGGGTGAAGAGGGCGAAGGCCTCGGCGAGCAGTCAGCCCCTAGCTGGGGCTTCAAAGACACCACTGGTGGTGTTGGGCAACGCGGACAGCAGCCCCCGACACAGCCCCCAGCGTAAGTTCGTCACCCTCCTCTTATTCGACATGTGGTAGGCGTTCGATGCTATGGTGTTGACCTTGTCGGGTTCGCAGGAGGAGCCGCAGAGGGCTACCCCCAACACAACACCCCCATCAACTACGCCGCCGCGAGGGGCGTCCCCGGCAAGGGCATCAAGCACGGAGCCCACACCCATGGAGGAAGAGGGGAACTTGGGCGCTGGTGACTCTGCCACAACGCCAGATGCTGGTGGGGAGGGGACTTCTGCTTCACAGCCTGGCACTGGTGAGTCCCCTGTCCTCCGTCTCTGTTTTTCCCTTATTCTTTTTCTTGGCTTCAATGCTCCCATTACTACCCAGGCCCTCCTTCAATAGGTATGGAGGATGTGGATACTGTTGTTGGGAATATTGTTGAGGAGGCCGTGGCGGAGGCCGACAGGATTGCCGCCGAGGAGGCCGCCAGGGATGCTTACGAGGTCGCCGCTGATGAGGCCGCCAAGGATGCTACCGAGGACACCGCTGTAGGGGCCGCCAAGGCGACCGGCGAGGCTTCTACCGAGGGCGCCAACGGTGGGCCTGCCGGGGAAGCCTGCAAGGCCACTGCCAAGGAAGAGGTGGTTGATGATCAGCCGCCCTCCTCCTCAACCTCGGGCCCCTGCAAATATCTGAAGGTGGGCGACGATCTTTTCGTCCATCTCCCAGGGGCGTCAAGTTCCCGAGTGCCCGCCGAAGGGGAAGTCTTTGACGGCGAGGTGCTTGCCGCCACCGGGCTCGAGGTTGTTGCTGAGCCGGGCATTAGCGCTGATGGTTCTCCAGAAGAGCAGCTTTTCCGCACTATGGGGGCCAACTTCCGGAAACTCCAGGCGCTCTACCGTGTCTGTCTGGACAAGGTTAAGTCCAGGACGGCAACGGTGGACCAGGCGGAGGTGGATTTCAAGGCGCGCGTTGCTGAGACGCAGACCTGGTTCCACCAGACTCGCGAGGAGCAGAGGGCCTTTCAAGAGGAATTGGCCAAGCGCAATGTCGAGCTCACCATGAAGATGGATGACATCGAGAAGGCCCAGGAAAAGGCAGCAAACTTGGCTGCCGCGGTCGAGGCCGTCCAGAACCAGCATCAAGCCGCACTGGATTCCCAGGAAGAGGACCTCACCATGCGTGAGGCGAAGCTTGCCGCAGCGCTCCGTGGCAAGGATGAGGAGCTCGAGGCCCTTGTCGCGCGGCGGACTCGATGCCCAGGCTCTGGCCCATGCCGGCAAAGTAAGGGAGTTGGAGGTGGAGCGGGATCGAGCTGAAGGAGCAGGCCCTCAAGCTGTCCAACGAGAAGAGGACGCTCAACAACGCCTTGGTAGAGGCACAAGGAGCGGTCATCAGCAGGGCTGGGGAGCTCTCCGAAGCGCAAAACTTCGTCAGAGATCTCAAGCTGAAGTTGGAGGATCTCGAGAAGATGTTGTCGGAGAGCAGGGCTTGGGAGGAGACCTTGACCAGGAGTCTGGAGGAGGAGAAGCAGCTGCGGGCGAACGAGGCCGCCTCCCACCAGGAATATGTGGCGGGCGAGAACAGATGGATCAGCCGTCTGCAGGACATAGCCGGCAGGGTCACCTCGCAGTTGGCCACCATGGGGATGCCAAACGTGAGGTATGCCCCTAAGCGCAGCGGGACCGTCAACGCCAAGCTAACCCAGTTCTTCGAGGGTGTCCTTGGAGCCTTGGCTTATCTTCACTCCTGTAGAGCGGCCACGTTGGCCGGGTAAGCCCGACGACTTTGCCGGGGGGTCATGACCAAGGTCCTCACCAAGATGGCGTACTGGAATCCCGACCTCGACTTCGATGCCGCGATGGATAGCTTGCTGGATGGTACTGACCTCACGGTGCTCAAGGAGTGCATCAAGCCCGTCATCAGCGGCATTGATGAAATCAAGAGGGTGGAAGGCCAGCGCTGGGATTAGGCATCCCGTTCTTCACCGCCGCTGCAGGTTCACGACCAAGAAAAATTTCATCTTTAGTTAGAACCGCAGTAATGATGTGATGTAATATAACTTTGCAGTACTTTTGGAATTATGCATGCTATTTTCCTGTTTGTTGCCTCTTTGTATGTCCACCCTACGCCAGCTGGGTAAGCTTGCCGGCACCGAAACCCAAGGCGGCGTCTTGGGAAGGGGTCCCCATTGGCCTACCGGGTGAGCGTGCTGCCGGGTGAGCCACCTTATCACCTTTGACGCAGCCGCTCGAATTATCGAGTTTGACTCGAGTCAGAGTTGAGAGCCTTGCCAATTGCGGAAGGCTACCCTACCGTTTTCAACGTAGCCATTTGGACTGTTGAGCGGAATCGAAACAGAACAAAGGCATTACCGATCGGGGAAGGCCCCATTTGCGTACAGGTTTCTTTTTGTACAAAGAACGACAGCTCCGATGATAATAACTTTATATAGTAGAATGGAAATATCCGGGGTCCAATGTAACTTAGCTTCTGTTTCTAGTCGCTCGAGCGCTGATCTTCCGGCCTCCTTCCCTCTCCAAGAGCCACGAAGACGAAGGAGTGCTGGGATGATTGCTAGAGCCGATTCTCACAATTGCGCCCCCTACCTGGCGCGCCAGAGATGTCGGTGGGAACGACACCTATGGGATCACAAGAATCCCTACTGTGGTTAGGGGCGCGCGGGGTCATGAGAAGAGTGGATCTAACAGGTAGCACACGGTTCATTTATCCAGGTTCGGGCCACGAGGATGCGTAAAACCCTACTCCTGCTTTGGTGGATTGTATATCTGTGTTCTTGAGTTAGCTATGGGGCGTGAGGAGCTCCAAAAAGCCGAATCCTTCTCCTGGTCACCTGGGGCCTCCTTTTATAGAAAAAAGGGGTGGCCATAGTGGCACACAGGAGGTGGAAAGGGTACAGTGATGCGAGGTTATCCCTCACATTACATGGCAAGGCACATTTAATGCGTCTTGCTTAGGTGTCCTTGCTTTATCGGGGAAGGGGGAGAGATCTGTCTCGTCCGTTGCTGCTCCTTCTTGTGTCGACACGCGCCCTGGCCAGCGATGCCTGAGATGCCACGTAGGTAGGCAGGCAGCTGAGGTGGCGCAGTGGTGGGTCTTCACGAAGATCTGCATGCCGCCACGCAGGTGCCTGCCTAGCTGGTTGGGTCGGCAGCTGCATGCATGCGGTGGTGGAGGTTTAGTCGGTGTGGGTCTGATGGTGGCCCCGTGGGTGTCCTCGGGAAGGGCCTTGCCGGGGCCCCGGCAAGGGTCTTGCCGAGGCGCCTGCCGTCATCCCTGGCAAGGCGCTTGCCGGGGGCCTTGTGGTCTTCCTCGGCTGGGATCCCGCCAAGGGTTGTCATCTCCTTAGTGCGTATCTGATCTTGAATGTCTTTACAAAGATCTGCATGCCGCCACGGGGATGTCTCCCGAATCATTGCCCTTTAGGGGCAGTGGACTCAAGGGTGATTTGCTCCGTAGGCGTGGGACGAGTCGCCGTGACAAGGGTCTTGCCGGGGCTGCTAGAACTGTCTCCCGACAAGGACCTTGCCGGGGGAGTCCGCTTCGTCCCCTTTTCTCTTCATGGTCTTGGCCTTGGCGTTGTAGTTCTCTTGAGATTCGATCTTACCGTGTCTCACCTCCCTTGCCTTGCTTGGTGTGGTGGTGCCCGTGGCTCAGACTGCCCGTGCACAGTTATAGGGGTACAAAAAGTGTACCCCTCTTTTTGTAAGAGATACGAGTCTGAAGGAGAAACAAGGAGACACGTAACAGGTTTCACAATTATATAAGCAAATAAATGGATTTGTTCTGCATAAGGAACATGTTTTTACAACTATGATTTGAAACTGGTAGTTGTTGCAAACATCCAATCAGATGTAAACAGCAAAGCAAATAGCAGTGGAGGAAATGATGCCTATACAAATCTATACTAGAATGAAGTTTAAAGGCTTGAGAAGGATGAACTTACATTACATGTTAAGACGGGCTGGACAAAGCCCTTCTCCATGTTGATGGAAGGATAATTCAATAAATTCCCCAAAGAAAATTCTTTATAAGCATTGCCATTATTCTACATTTTGCAAAGACTAAATATAGATCAAATAATATTGGAAGAAACAGAGGATAATGAAGCTCATGTACAGACTGATGATACATAATCAAATAGCAATTAATTACGTACAGCGTTACAAGGCAAAAGGGAGAGAGGTACTGACAAGAGCAATGCAGAGCCCATTATTGTTTTGAGATCGTATGATCCTTTGAGCAAGGAGATTCATCTAAAATTAGTTTTCATACAAGAGAGAAGGTAAGGCACAAGCAGAAATTTAGGAGTTCAAATTTTGAATTGATATCATAGACAGTACCTGATGCTGGGCTCCCAGAAGTTCTAATAGGGGTTTGGCCACTAGAGTAGGGGTAAAGTGTGGTACAGTTGGGCCTGTGTTTTCTGTGGCTGCTGATCTATCTGATTTAACAGGTATCACTACCTTTTCCTAATACCTAGTTTGTACTCCTTGACGATCTGCACTCACCCTCTTCCTTTTGGACATCTATTACGAAAGAACAACATTTGACTGGAAAAACATAGTGTGACGACACATGGAATAGGTACAGAAAATGGATAGGTATGGCATATACTCATATATGATGCTTAAACTAAGAAGATGGTGTAACGAAGTAGAAGTAATGCAAGAGGTCAGATGCAAAATATGTGCGACCAATACAACTTTGCAAATTTAGAGCAAGCACCTTGATGGGTGAATAAGATAGGCCATCCTCCACCATGCCAAGTTTCTTAGCCAGTGGATCGTTCCGCAATATTCCTCTCGTGCGCCCATTCTCATATTCATTTTGATAATGTTCAATATCTGACATGCATGAAAACATAAAAACAAGTGAGATTTTCTTTGTAATGCAGAAGAGATTCTAATCCAATACCGCCTCCCTGTAAACCCGTTTGTGCTATCTCTGCAATTCTTTTAAAAGATGCCATGCATGTTGTAATTTGTTGTGTGCATTAATATAATGTGGCCTACTACTCAAAATATGAGAGCTCCAGAAGTGATGACACTTCGCAGATGATAGCTTCAACATATAGTAAAGAAGAACAAGTCGACCTGACCTAACAGATTAAAAATATACCAAGGCAGAACAACTCGACCTGACCAGTCGACCGCAAGAGAAGAGTATCATCTTAAAGAAGAGTAGAAGAGCAAGCAGATTGAAGATATTACAAGTCTTTCAATACAATGTTGGTTCGCCACCCATGATGAACCAGAGCACACAGAGAAATACTATTCTTTCTAGTCTCTCCATATGTGTCTCACATGCATTTTGAAACTAAAGTAGGAACATTTAGCTAACCAATTAAACATCTCTCGGTTTTACTAATATCATATATGAATTTGTACAACTAAGCTTGTTTAGCTCGATGGGTGGAGCAGTGCTATTACGACATGAACCACGTAGGCTGATTGTGGTCATCATAAAATGGGGAAAACATAAGCATGATGAGTACAGTTTTGACCGTGGCAATGGGATGGCAGATCTGAAGCTGCAAACCACGCAAAGGGTAGTTAGCAACCGATGTTTTCTTTGAAATAACAACTAAGATTTGGTATGGACAAGAAAGTACGGTCAAGAAGTGACAAAGAAATGCAATTATGCTGTCTCTCTATATGTCGTGACGTGCATTTGGAAACTCAAGTGGGACCTTTAGCTAACCAATTAAATGTGTCGGTTAACTAATATCAGTATCATATCACAATCATATTTGAACAACTAAGCTTTCGAATTCGGAGTGTTGTGTTGTTTAGCTTGAAGGGTGGAGTAATGCTAGTACGACAGAAAGCACCTACGCAGATCATAGTAGAGTAGATAAAAGGGGAAAACCCTAAGCATCAACAGAAAAATCAGGAAAGTGGAACTAGCTAGACCAGTGGGTGGTGCACATGCTTTTCGAAACGAATATAGGAACATTAGGTGACCAATTAAACGTTCTCTGTTTTAGTGATATGAGCATCATATCAGATTCGTATTTCAACACGTAAGCTTTGGGTTGAGGTCTTGAGGAGCAGTGCTAGCACGACACGAAGCACCTACGATGATGGTAGTGAATATAAAGGGGGGAAACCATAAGCTTTACGAGTATAGTTCCCGTGCCATGGCGGATCTGAAGGTGCAAACTGGACAAATCTACTTCGCAACCAATGTTTGCTTTCAACTAGCCACTACGATTTGGTACGGACAAGAAAAATACAGTAAACAAATTACGATCTATTTTTCGGGTGAGATCAATAACTTAAGCACATATGGAAGAGTACCACCTCTCTTGCGATGTTGTGTAGGCCCATGCTGATACTTTGAGGGTGCTGCGGGTGCGATGGTTGTCGGCGGCAGGGAGGAAGACTTTAGACGGTAGACGGCCGGGTCGGGGGATATATCCTGTTGCCGTGGACGAGGCGATCGTAGGAGCGGCAATGGCAAGGTGGACGACGGTGCCGATGAAGCAAGAGGAGGCGATGAAAGCATCCTGGTCCAGCACCGTGGATGAGAGACGTCGATCTCTTGCAGTGGACGACGGGGTAGGGGTAGCGGCTCCGGCAAGGTGGATGATGGGGTGGCGGACGGAGGAGGTTGGCCGCAATGCGGAGGTTGTCTTGCCGCCGACGGTGTATGAATGGGGAAATGGAGGGGAGGGGGATCTCAAACTTTGGGACGCACTTCTCTGAAATGGGGGAAGTTTACGAACTTATTCCCCATTTAAAATTTCGAACATCGCGTCGGTTGGGGATAGGACGGTAATATCGCATCTTCGAAATATTTGCGGGTAACTATTTTGAGCAAGGAGAGGGTGTTTTTCCGCTCACGGTTGGCACCCATGGTGTATGAACGGGGCTGACAGGTAGGGCGGTTGTGTCACGTCTGATGGAAGTTACACATCTGCCCCTATTTAAAATATTAGCCTACATCGATTTCGGACGAGGAGAGTTTGTTTTGCCGCCCACCGTGTATGAATGGGGAAACGGAGGAAGAGACACATGTCTTTCAGACGAGCTTGAATCAAATGTGTTTTGCCGCCCACGTTTGGCGCCCACCGTGTCTGAATGGGCTCAGAGGCCGTCGTGTCACGTCTGATTGAAGTTACTAGTCTACCCCTATTGACAGCAGTGTAAATCCGATCGATAAGGATGTCAAGTGTCAGGGGTAGACAGTAATTTCCATCTCGCAAACACTTGCTTCGGGCAGCCCACAAATTATAGTGGCTGTTTAGCCGCTTCATTCAAAACTTGGGAGAATTAGCATTCACGTTTGCCCTGGGACCTGGCAAACTAAATTCAAATCCAATTTGTAGTCGATTACGAATATCCACAGATAATTAGACGTTTTGTTACTTATTTCTTCAAAACCACAACAAAGATTTACTCCACCTTTATATATGATTATGATTTAGAAATGGCGTGATCTTGGAATTCAGTAGGTTGGATACACTATGAGTCAAACAGTTATTTCATCCTATACAATATGCTCACACGAAAAACAGTTCACCTTATGTCAATCATATAAGTACTGAGGATTACCTCGCCTAAAAAATTCGGATCATTACAACACATGGACAACATAGGGGGTCTTGCAACATAATCCATTCAGAGACATGACACAACATGCAAGTACAAATAACATCCCTATTGACAGCAGGACCTCCTCCGTCTTCAAATGCAACATTCTTACTTCCTCCAATTCTTGGGTTGCTTGCATAATGTGTGCCGCTAATTCCGTAATTTCCAGCCTCAAGATAAAGATTACCTCATTCATGGCAGCCACACCATCTCTTTCTGCCTCTAGTAGAGCCTCAAGCACTATAATATCTGTGCTCAGACTACTCTCCGGCGGTGTTGCCTCTGAACTGCTACCATCTGGTAACATGGATAGCGCACTACTTCCACAAATAGTTTCTGGGGTTGTACATTGTGTCCTAGTGTGAACGGCATCCTGAAAGGTTTTCGGTGGACATCAGTAAGAGATAGTTATCGTATGATCCAGGTAGTAAGCTTACATAGTAAACAACGGACGAATTATTGCCGAGCATGGCAAACTATATTTAAATGGTTCGAAGCAGCATCAGTCGAAAAGAAATTAAAATGGTAAGATGAAACTAGGGATGTAAGTGGAAAATAAATGACATCCGCCAGTCCCATCTAGTTAGTTTTTGCTACCTCCCTAGTTCATTTTCCTCAAAAAACAAAAACTCTTTTGAACTATCATACCACTCGTGGACATTAATCGGGATTAAACGGGACCCAGTTGACATCCCTAGTTGAAAGGGAGTGTACAACTGCTATATTTAAGTTGCCAAGGTATCTAAGCGGTTGAAATAATCTGAGAAAGCACTTAATAGTGTGGCCTCATATAAACTACGAAGGACAGTTGAGGGAGTCCTGGATTAGGGGGTGTTCGGGTAGCCGGACTATACCTTCAGCCGGACTCCTGGACTATGAAGATACAAGATTGAAGACTTCGTCCCGTGTCCGGATGGGACTTTCCTTGGCGTGGAAGGCAAGCTTGGCGATGCGGATATTCAAGATCTCCTACCATTGTAACCGACTCTGTGTAACCCTAACCCTATCCGGTGTCTATATAAACTGGAGGGCTGTAGTCCGTAGGCAATCAACTCCATACACAACAATCATACCATAGGCTAGCTTCTAGGGTTTAGCCTCCTTGATCTCGTGGTAGATCTACTCTTGTACTACCCATATCATCAATATTAATCAAGAAGGAGTAGGGTATTACCTCCATCGAGAGGGCCCGAACCTGGGTAAAACAAAGTGTCCCCTGTCTCCTGTTACCATCCGGCCTAGACGCACAGTTCGGGACCCCCTACCCGAGATCCGCCGGTTTTGACACTGACATTGGTGCTTTCATTGAGAGTTCCTCTGTGTCGTCGCTCTTAGGCCCGATGGCTCCTTCGATCGTCAACAACGATGCAGTCCATGGTGAGACTTTTCTCCCCGGACAGATCTTCGTCTTCGGCGGCTTCGCACTGCGGGCCAATTCGCTTGGCCACCTTGAGCAGATTGAAAGCTATGCCCCTGGCCATCAGGTCAGGTTTGGAAGCCTAAACTACACGGCTGACATCCGCGGGGACTTGATCTTCGACGGATTCGAGCCACAACAAAGCGCGCCGCACTGTCTCGATGGGCATGATATAGCTCTGCCACCGAACAGTGCCTTGGAGGCCGCACACGCATCGGTTCCGACCATTGATTCGGAGCCTACTGCACCGATCGAGGATCAGCGGTTGGACGCTGCCTCAGGGGCTGTGATCTTAGAGGCGATTAAGCCAAACTCCAGCCCCGCACTCCGCATGGCCCGTGACTCCGAGGAACCGGATTCTTCTCCGAGCTCCGACCCCCCCCCCCCCCCCCCCCCCCCCCCCCCCCCCCCCCCCCCCCCCCCCCCCCCCCCCCGCGCCCCTGCCGATCGAATCCGATTGGGCGCCGATCATGGAGTTCACCGTCGCGGACATCTTTTAGCACTCGCCCTTTGGCGACATCCTGAATTCTCTAAAGTCTCTCTCTTTATCAAGAGAGCCCTGGCCGGACTACGGTCAGCAAGGTTGGGATACGGACAACGAAGAAATTCAAACCCCACCCACCACCCACTTCGTAGCCACTGTCGACGACTTAACCGACACGTTGGACTTCGACTCCGAAGACATCGACGGCATGGACGATGATGCAGGAGACGAATAAGAACCAGCACCTGTAGGGCGCTGGAAGGCCACCTCGACATATGACATATATATGGTGGATACTCCAAAAGATGGAGATGGCGATGGAACAATGGGGGATGACGCCCCCAAGAAGCAGCAAAAGCACCGGCGTCAGCGGCGCCGCTCTAAATCCCGCCAAAGCAAAAACGGTGATTCCGGCACGGGAGACAATACTACCCCGGATAGCGCCGAAGAACACGGGAAGATGGAGAAACCAGCGCTCATGAAAGGGTGGCAGACCGAGAGGTCGAGGATGATAACTATACGCCTCCCTCCGAAGACGAGGCTAGCCTCGATGATGACGAATTCGTCATACCATCAGACCCTGCCGAACAAGAGCGTTTTAAATGCAGGCTTTTAGCTATGGCAAGCAGCCTCAAGAAAAAGCAGCAACAGCTTAGAGCTTCCCAAGAATTGCTAGCTGACAGATGGACTGAAGACCTTGCGGCCGAAGAGTATGAACTCGAACGCCCCTCCAAGAGTTACCCGAAGCGCAGGCCGCTACCCCGATCAGAGGAGGAAGCACCTACATCACCAGTGCATGACATGGCAGACCAGCCTCCTCGCGGTCGCGACAAAGAGGCATGTCGGCCCTCCACCCAAGCCATGCCCCGACGCCGCTCAACTAAGGCACGGGAAAATGCGCCCGACCTGCGAGACATACTGGAGGATAAGGCAAGACAAACAAGATCGATCTACGGATCGCGCAGGCGACCTACGGCATGTGACAATGATCTTCACTCCGGATACAACAAATCCAGCCGGGCCGAACACAACAGACATAGCTCTTCCGAGCTGCGCTGTGATATAGCCCAGTACAGAGGCGCCGCACACCCGCTATGCTTCACGAAAGAAGTAATGGATCATAAAATCCCAGAGGGTTTCAAACCCGTAAACATCGAATCATACAATGGCACAACAGACCCGGCGGTGTGGATCGAGGATTATCTCCTTCACATCCACATGGCACGTGGCGATGATCTACATGCCATTAAATACCTCCCGCTCAAACTTAAAGGACCAGCCCGGCATTGGCTTAACAGCCTGCCAGCGGACTCAATCGGTTCTTGGGAGGACCTGGAAGCCGCATTCCTTGACAACTTCCAGGGCACTTACGTGCGACCGCCGGATGCCGACGACTTAAGCCACATAATTCAGCAACCAGAAGAATCGGCCAGACAATTCTGGACACGGTTCCTAACAAAGAAAAACCAGATAGTCGACTGTCCGGACGTAGAGGCCCTAGCAGCCTTCAAGCATAGCATCCACGACGAGTGGATTGCCCGGCACCTGGGACAGGAAAAGCCGAAATCCATGGCAGCCCTCATGACACTCATGACCCGCTTTTGCGTGGGAGAAGACAACTGGCTAGCTCGCAGTAACAACTTATCAAAGAACTCTGGTAATTTGGATACCAAGGACCAAAGTGGCAGGACACATCGGAATAAGCAAAAACGCCGCGTTAACAGCGACAGCAATGAAGACACGGCAGTCAATGCCGGATTCAAAGGCTATAAATCCGGTCAGGGGAAAAGGCCATTCAAAAAGAATACTCAGGGCCAGTCCAGTTTGGACCAAATACTCGATCGCTTGTGCCAGATACATGGCACCCCCGAAAGGCCAGCCAATCACACTAACAAGGATTGTTGGGTGTTCAAGCAGGCATGCAAGTTAAGGGCCGAAAACAGAGACAAGGGGCTGCACAGCAACAACGAGGAGCCCAAGCTGCCGAATAAAAATGGACAGAAGGGCTTTCCCCCACAAGTGCGGACGGTGAACATGATATACGCAACCCACATTCCCAAGCAGGAGCAGAAGCATGCGCTACGGCACGTATACGCGATGGAGCCAGTCGCCCCAAAGTTCAACCCATGGTCCTCCTACCCGATCACTTTTGATCGAAGGGACCATCCCACTAGTATCCGTCATGGCGGCTTCGCCGCATTGGTTCTCGACCCAATCATCGACGGATTTCACCTCACAAGAGTCCTCATGGACGGCGGCAGTAGCCTGAACCTGCTTTATCAGGATACAGTGCGGAAAATGGGCATAGATCCCTCAAGGATTAAGCCCACAAGAACGACCTTTAAAGGCGTCATACCAGGTGTAGAAGCCAACTGTACAGGCTCAGTAACACTTGACGTGGTCTTCGGATCCCCGGATAATTTCCGAAGCGAAGAGTTAATCTTCGATATAGTCCCGTTTCGCAGTGGCTATCACGCCCTGCTCGGACGAACCGCATTCGCAAAGTTCAATGCAGTGCCGCACTATGCATATCTCAAGCTCAAGATGCCAGGCCCTCAAGGAGTAATTACGGTCAACGGAAACACCGAACGCTCCCTCCGTACGGAGGAGCATACGGCGGCTCTCGCAGCAGAGGTACAAAGTAGCCTTCTTAGGCAATTCTCCAGTCCGGCCATTAAGAAGCCAGACACTGCCAAGCGCGCCCGGAGTAACCTACAGCAGGACCGCCTAACACACTCTGAGCAAGCGTAGCAACGCGGCCCCATCCCCAGCTCTCGCGACATAGCAAAACCAGTACCTCGCGTACATAACTACGCCCTTGAAATACCATGGGCACAGGGGAAGGGGCACAATAACGGCACGCCCAAAATACGGCTTAAAACGTACTAGGGGCTGCCGGATTCTTTTTTTTTATTTTTCTTACTTTCAGGACTCCTTACTTCGGACGACCTGCTCGGCAATTCACCTGCCGCACAAACGATGCAAGATCCAGGGAGGCAGACAAGCCATGCCGCATTATGGAACTCCCAGGTGGTCTCTGTTATGAGCGCTATACCTGTTTTAAATACAATTCCGTGGCCTGCCCTTGGTCAGGACATATTGAATAGTCCAATATCTTTTGCTTACCGCACTATTTGTATCGTTCGGCTTTAATAAATAGCCTCTCTATAAACAATACTTAGCTTTTTGTCTATTTTTTGCATTACTCTCTTTTATATATGTCCATTAATGACATGTTGCACCCGTACACTATGGTACGGCAAGTATGCCAGGGGCTTCAGTACCCTTTAATATGGCGAGAGAAGTCCGTACACTTTCACAAGTGCGGCACCCCGAACTTATAGCACTATATGCATCGACTCCGAATCATGATTTGGGTCAATAGTTGGGTTTGCCCGGCTCCTATGTTTTGGTGCCTTACGTTCCGCTATATCGGCTAAGGTAGCACTAGGAGAACCACTGCGATTGTGCCCCGGTTGAGCTGGGTTAAGCACCTGAGTGGAGAAAGCTAAAACTGACTGTCATGATGAGGCTAGAGACCGGTCGCTGTTCAAGAGGTTTTTCGAGTCCCTAACGACTTATGCCGCTTCGAGCGTGGAGCAGGATAACCCCAGCCAAGGCGTGGATAGCGCCTCGAACTCGGTCTTCCGAACTAGGGGCTTCGCCGAAATTTAAAATTATAAAGTTCTATGGCTAAGTGAGAGTGTTCAAGCATTAGAGTCCGATTGCCTGGTTCGCCATGCTGAGCGCCTCCCTCGAAGGACCCAAACATGGGAAAAAGAGCGCACAGGTTTATCACCGAACACCCCAGCACTAGTGGCATGGGGGCAGAAGCCGACGACTGGCCATCTCTCAATTTTTGATAAACGGCGCACAGAAAATAATATTTTAAATTCAATAAGCATTGCTTAGCGCATATGAACAAGTTTTCAGCGCACAGGATAAAATCGAGCGAGTTCATTCAAAAATTACATCCTTGGTGCACTCATCCGCTACAAGGCGGGCACCCGCAAGAACATCCTTATAGTAGTTCTCGAGCTTGCGATGCTCCTTCCCCGGCGGCGGCCTGTCCCTAACAAGCTTCTCACCGTCCAGCTTACCCCAGTGCACCTTTGCACGGGCAAGGGCCCTACGGGCACCTTCGATGCAGAAGGAGCGCTTGATGACCTCGAGCCTTGGACAGGCCTCCACCATCCGCCGCACCAGCCCGAAGTAGCTCCCAGGCAGGGCCTCTCCGGGCCACAGCCGAACTATGAAGCCCTTCATGGCCTGTTTGGCTGCCTTGTGGAGCTCGACCAGCTGTTTCAGCTGGTCGCTCAAGGGCACAGGGTGTCCGGCCTCAGCATACTGAGACCAGAACACCTTCTTCGTCGAGCTGCCCTCTTCAGCTCGGTAGAATGCGGCGGCGTCGGATACACTACGGGGAAGATCTGCGAATGCCCCTGGAGAGCTCCGGATTCGGGTAAGTAACATGTAGTTTACTTCTATATTTCTGCTTTGCATAAAGAATGCCTTACCCGCTGCTATCTTTTTCACCTCCTCCATCTCTTGGAGGGCCTTTTGGGCTTCGGCCTTGGCAGACTTGGCAGTCTCAAGGGCCGCCGTGAGCTCGGACGCTTGGGTCTTTGACTCAAGCTCCAAACTCTCATGTTTTTTCACGAGAGCCTGAAGCTCTCGCTGCACCTCGCCGACCTGAGCCCCAAGTTTCTCTCGCTCGGTCCGCTCCGCGGCCATTTTCTTTTCGGCGTCAGATAGCGCCTGCTTGAGGGTCGCCACCTTAGTCGTGGCCCCTATAATAAGCAGTACAATCCTGTTATTTTTTGCAATCACGCCTCTCTATAGGCACCCTTTTCAGTAAGGTATTTCTTACCTTCTTTCTCCTCGAGCTGCCGCTTGGCAAGGCCGAGATCTTGTTCGGTCCGCTCGAGGTCCTGCTTCAGGACACCCACCTCTGCAGTCAGTGCGGCGGTGGATAGCAGCGAAGCCTGCATACGCATATTGACTCTTTGTTAGACTCCTGCGAATTTTACTAGATCCTCTATTCGGCTTTTCTTTCCGAACACCAAACAGAGCATCAGGGGCTACTGTCTATGCGGTAATATTTTTACATATTTCTACTTACCTCGAAGCATGTTAGAAGGCTAGCGCAAGCTTCAGTCAGTCCGCTCTTGGCGGGCTGAACCTTCTGGATCACCGTACTCATAATAGTACGGTGCTCCTCGTCGATGGAGGCGCCTTCAAGCACCTCCAGCAGATTGCCCGGCGCCCCCGGTTGGACAGAGGCTGCCGGCTCAGAATACTTGCTCCTCCTGGAAGGAGTTTGCCTACCGCAGTCTGGAACTGTTGAAGATTCCGGCGCAGTGTCCGGCATAAAGCCGGACTTGGAGCCCTGGGGGTCTTGTCCCCTTTACTCCTGGAGTCCGGGAGGTCGCCTTGCGGCTCCTCCAGGACCACCTCCTCCTGTCCCGGAGCTCATTGCGATGCCACTTCGGCGTCATCCGCAGTGCGGGGGGAGACAACGGACGGAACTGAGTTCACGTCCGATGAATCCAGGGAGCCGCTTGACGACTCGTTGAGTTCGGCCCGGGGCAGGCTGCATGATTATATTCGACATTAGGGAAAGCTGTGCAACAAAAGGAATATCATGAGTTACTCTGGTATCCAAACACTTACGATTTCGCCGGACGCCTGGCCCTGTTCGGCCACTCCTCTTCGTCCTTGTCGGCGTCGGGGGCGTAGTCCGGCGGAGGGGTCTTCCTCTTCTTGGACCCTTCGGCCTTCCCCCTTGGGGCAGCCTTCCTTTTCTTTCCTCCCTCCGCTGGGGGGGAGGGCTTTCTTCTTCCTCCTCCTCGTCTTTACGGGAGGAGGGCATCTCGGACTCGTCGGATGACGAGTCCGACAGCACCACGTTACGGGTACTCTTTCGAGTCCCTGTGGTCTTCTTCTTCTTGGCCTTCTTTTCCGGCACCACATAAGGCGCCGGAGCCAGCAGCTTCACTAGTAGAGCTGGGGCTGGGTCTTCGGGCAGCGGAGACGGACAGTTAATCGGTCCGGATACCACCCGCCAAGCCTGTCAAAGGTAAGGGAGTTTAGATCCTACATAGAGTTAAACTATGAAAAAAGCTGAATGTCCTGTAAAAGGTGAAAATAGCTTACCTCGCTAGCGTGACGCTGCGAGCTATATCCGCAGTCCTCGGAAGTGGATGCGGGAGCCTCGGCACCTTTGATTAGCACCTTCCAAACGTCTTCATACGTCGTGTCGAAGAGCCTATTAAGGGTTCGGTGCTGTGCCGGGTCGAACTCCCACAGAGTAATGTCCCGTTGTTGACACGGGAGGATTCGGCGAACGAGCATGACCTGGACTACATTTACAAGCCTGATTGACTTGTTTACCAGGGACTGGATGCATGTCTTCAGTCCGGTCACCTCTTCCTCGTTACCCCATGATAGGCCCGTCTCTTTCCACGACATGAGCCGCATGGGGTGTCCGGATCGGAACTCAGGGACTGCGATCCATTTCGGATCGCGTGGCTCGGTGATGTAAAACCACCCGGCTTGCCACCCCTTTAGGGTCTCTACAAAGGAGCCCTCGAACCACAGGACGTTGGCAATCTTGCCCGCCATGGCGCCTCCGCACTCCGCCTGGTTGCCGCACACCACCTTAGGCTTGACGTTGAAGGTCTTGAGCCAGAGGCCGAAATGGGGGCGGACGCGGAGGAAAGCCTCGCACACGACGACAAACGCCGAGATGTTGAGGATGAAGTTTGGGGCCAGATCGTGGAAATCCAGGCCGTAGTAGAACATGAGCCCCCGGACGAATGGGTGAAGTGGAAAACCCAGTCCGCGGAGGAAATGGGGAAGGAATACTACCCTCTCGTGGGGCCTTGGGGTGGGGAGGAGCTGCCCCTCCTCGGGAAGTCGGTGCAGATGTCTTTGGACAAGTATCCGGCCTTCCTAAGCTTTTTGACGTCGCCCTCCGTGACGGAGGAGACCATCCACTTGCCTCCCGCTCCGGACATCTCTGGAGAAGGTCGAGGTGGGAAGTGCGGGCTTGGGCGCTGGAGCTCGAGTGCGCAGGAGATGGGTAGGCAAAGGAGGAAGAAGGCATAGGTAAAAAGGTGGATCCTTATCCCCTTCTATGGGCGGATGCGGTTGTGCGTCCCCACTTGCCTAATAAAACTCGCTTGCCTCCCAAGCGCCGTGGTAAATGGCGCGGTTAGGGCTACCCACGTCCGTATTGATCAGAAACCCGTAAAAAGGGCATGCGATCTCTGCTTTGACAAGACGTGCCAAGGAAACCGCCTCGCAAAACATGCTGAGGTGGAAAAGTAAAAACGATTCGAGTAAAGGACTTGGCCGTAGTGTGATAGCGCACTGCGGAATACGTCAGCAGATTTGATTTGTGTCAATATTATTCTCTCTATGGCAATATGTGGAAACTTCTTTTGCAGAACCGGACACTACTCTTGGTGTTTACAAATATTCTATGAAGGACTTGGAGGAGGAACCCGCCTTGCAATGCCGAAGACAATTTGCACGCTGTACTCGTCGTCATTGAAGCCTGGTTCAGGGGCTACTGAGGGAGTCCTGGATTAGGGGGTGTTCGGGTAGCCGGACTATACCTTCAGCCGGACTCCTGGACTATGAAGATACAAGATTGAAGACTTCGTCCCGTGTCCGGATGGGACTTTCCTTGGCGTGGAAGGCAAGCTTGGCGATGCGGATATTCAAGATCTCCTACCACACTAGTAGAAAAAGGGTCAATCGTGAAGCACATTAGTGCCGGTTTGTATTTGAGCCGGCACTAATGTATACATTAGTGCCGGTTCCAACGGCTAGCCGGGCCGCTTTCATTAGTACCGGTTCGTGGCGAACCTTTAGCACCGGTTCGTGCCAAGAACCGGTTCGTGGCGAATCTTGACAGGATGTTGTCAGACAGGCGCCCCTCCAGCCCCTTTAGTACCGGTTCTTGGCACGAACCGGTACTAAAGGTCGTACTATATAAACCCTTCGTCCACCAGCACTCTGTTCTTCCCCCTTTCCCCTCTCCGGCCCTCTCCTCTGTTCTTCCCTTCTTCCTCTCGAGTTCATCACAAAATTTGCCCAAAATTTGTCAAGATTTGAAGGCCCTCATCCATTCAAATGATCACAAAGGTTAGCAACTTTGTCCTTTCATCTCTCATTGCTAGATTAGCTCTTGCATTGGTTTATATAGTGATTAATTTGTGAGTTTAGTAATTTGGGAGGATATATATATGTATGTGCTAGTATTTGATTTATATGCAATTTGAGGTCAAAAATAACACTTAGTTTGCATATGTAGGTGTGGATTACTTAGTGCCTTCTAAATCTCCATCGTAGCCACCGTCGATCGCCCGCACCGTCCCGTCGCCGGCACCACCTTGTGGTGAGCCTCTTGTTCATGAAATTTTATATAAAAATTGATGTGTGTGATTTGGATATATAGTTACTCGTATAATTATCTTACCCGTACGTTGTTTGTTATACATATAGTGCCATGGTTTTGATATCCGTCCCCGTCAGCCCTAGTCCTTGTTATGATTCGGATGTGGTATGTATATTCTCTTTTAAAACTAGTTGCATTTCGTGTTTATGACAAATTATGCCCATCAAGTTGACATAGAAATTTTTTCTAGGAGGTATCTGAACCTGAAATTCCAACCGACCCTATTGCCGATAGGTTAAATTTAGTTGAAAAAGAAAACGACTACTTGAAAGAAAAATTGAAAATAATTGAGGGGGAGAAGATGGAATTGGAGTTGCATGTTGCCGATGTCGTCGATGATCACAAGATCAAGATGGAGAAAATGCTCTTGAAGATTAGAAAGATTAGAAAATATGCCATCGATAGTGAGGCTTGGTATCATTATGCTGTTGGATCCATTGTTACCTTAGTTGCGATCTTGATCGTATTTGTTGTGGCATTTAAATGCTTTAGCTAGAGAGTTATTTGTTTGTTGCATTTAAGTGTTGTATGAACTTTATGTATGAACATGTATTAATTTGGTCTATTTGGTGTTGTGTAATGAAGATGAGCCGGCAATGGATGTACGATGACCGATGCTCTCCCCAGTTCGTTGAGGGCGTGCGTACTTTTCTGCTTGCGGCTGAGGCAAACAAGCGGGCGGATGGTTTTATGCCTTGTCCATGTGCTCGCTGTAAGAATGGTCACAATTACTCTACGTCAAGAACCATTCACGTCCACCTGTTTAAGACCGGTTTCATGCCCCATTATAATGTTTGGACCAAGCAAGGAGAAAGAGGGGTTATGATGGAAGACAATGAAGAAGAAGAGGACGACGACAGCTATCCTGGCCATGGGTTCCCTGAATACGATGATACAACAATGGGGGAAGAAGCTGAGCCGGTAATGCGGGAAGAAGCTGAGCCGGCAATGCGGGAAGAAGCTGAAGAAGAGGCATCAGATGAGCCCGTTGATGATCTAGGTCGGGCCATTTCCGATGCAAAGAGAAACTGCGCAAGTGATTTGGAGAAGAAGAAGTTGCAGTGCATGTTAGAGGATCACAAAAAATTGTTGTACCCGAATTGCGTAGGTGACAAGAAAAAGCTGGGCACCACACTGGAATTGCTGCAATGGAAGGCAGAGAATGGTGTATCTGACAAGGGATTTGGAAAGTTGCTGGTAATGATAAAGGATATGCTTCCAAAGGACAACGAATTGCCCGAGAGTACGTACGAAGCAAAGAAGGTTGTCTGCCCTCTAGGGTTAGAGGTGCAGAAGATACATGCATGCCCTAATGATTGCATCCTCTACCGCGGTGAGTATGAGGATTTGAACGCTTGCCCGGTATGTGGTGCATTGCGCTATAAGATCTGCCGCGATGACCCTGGTGATGTCGAGGGCCGGCGCCCCAGGAAGAAGATTCCTGCCAAGGTGATGTGGTATGCTCCTATAATACCACGGTTGAAACGTTTGTTCCAAAACAAAGAGCATGCCAAGGCGATGCGATGGCACAGAGAAGACCGTAAGAAAGACGGAAAGTGGAGAGTACCCGCTGACGGGTCGCAGTGGAGAAAAATCAAAAGAAAGTACGGGAAGGAGTTTGTAGATGACGCAAGGAGCGTATGGTTTGGTCTAAGCGCAGATGGCATTAATCCTTTTGGGGAACAGAGCAGCAACCATAGCACCTGGCCTGTGACTCTATGTTTGTATAACCTTCCTCCTTGGTTGTGCATGAAGCGGAAGTTCATTATGATGCCAGTGCTCATCCAAGGCCCTAAGCAACCTGGCAACGACATTGATGTGTACCTAAGGCCATTAGTTGAAGAACTCTTACAACTGTGGAATGGAACAGGTGTACGTGCGTGGGATGAGCACATGGGGGAAGAACTTGACCTGAAGGCGTTGTTGTTCGTGACCATCAATGATTGGCCTGCTCTTAGTAACCTTTCAGGACAGACAAACAAGGGATACCGCGCATGCACGCACTGTTTGGACGATACCGACAGTATATATTTGGCTAATTGTAAGAAGAATGTGTACCTGGGACATCGTCGATTTCTTCCGAGCAGGCATCCCGTAAGAAAGAAAGGCAAGCATTTCAAAGGTGAGGCAGATCACCGGACGAAGCCTCGCCACCGTACTAGTGCTGATGTACATGATATGGTCAAGGATTTGAAGGTGGTCTTTGGAAAGGGTCCTGGTGGACAACCTGTTCCGAATGACGCTGACAGATGCGCACCCATGTGGAAGAAGAAATCTATATTTTGGGACCTGCCCTATTGGAAAGACCTCGAGGTCCGCTCCGCAATCGACGTGATGCACGTGACGAAGAATCTTTGTGTGACCCTGCTTGGCTTCTTGGGCGTGTATGGGAAGACAAAAGATACACCTGAGGCACGGGAGGACCAGCAACGTATGCACGGAAAAGACGGCATACATCAGGGTCATGCAAGCTACGCTCTTACCAAAGAAGAGAAGGAAATCTTCTTTGAATGCCTGCTCAGTATTAAGGTACCGTCTGGCTTCTCGTCGAACATAAAGGGAATAATAAACATGGCAGAGAAAAAGTTCCAGAACCTAAAGTCTCATGACTGCCACGTGATTATGACGCAACTGCTTCCGGTTGCATTGAGGGGGCTTCTACCGGAAAATGTTCGATTAGCCATTGTGAAGCTATGTGCATTTCTCAATCCAATCTCTCAGAAGGTAATCGATCCAGAAATCATACCAAGGTTACAGAATGATTTGGTGCAATGTCTTGTCAATTTCGAGTTGGTGTTCCCACCATCCTTCTTCAACATCATGACGCACGTCCTAGTTCACCTATGCGAAGAGATTAACGTTTTGGGTCCTATATTTCTACACAATATGTTCCCCTTTGAGAGGTTCATGGGAGTCTTAAAGAAATATGTTCATAACTGTGCTAGGCCAGAAGGAAGCATCTCCAAGGGCCGTCAAAATGAGGAGGTCATTGAGTTTTGTATTGACTTTATTCCTGACCGTAAGCCGATTGGTGTTCCTGAATCACGGCATAAGGGCAGACTGGATGGAAAAGGCACGCTAGGAGGGGAACAAATAATATGTATGGACGGACATTCTCTCACTGAAGCACACTACACAGTTCTACAGAATTCCGCCTTGGTGGCTCCGTATGTGGATGAACACAAGAATTTGCTACGCTCCAAACACCCGGAGCGGTCTGATGACTGGATTACACGTGAACAAACCAGGAGTTTCGCCAGCTGGTTGCAAGCACGTACCATGCATGACACCTCTATTGAAGATGACCTGTACTTGCTGTCCCAGTTACCATCTTCGAATATAATGACTTTCAAAGGGTACGAGATAAATGGTAATACATTTTACACGATCGCCCAAGATAAGAAGAGCACCAACCAAAACAGTGGTGTCCGCTTTGATGCAGAAACCAAGACGGGAAAGGAAACATATTATGGTTATATACAGGACATATGGGAACTTGACTGTCGACGTGGTTTGAAGGTCCCTTTGTTTCGGTGCAAATGGGTCAATATGACACGAGGCGGGGTAACGGAAGACCCGCAGTACGGAATGACAACAGTGGATCTCAACAATCTTGCGTATGCAGACGAACCATTCGTCCTAGCCAATGATGTGGCACAGGTTTTCTATGTGAAGGACATGTCTACCAAGCCAAGAAAAAGAAAAGATAAGGAAGCGAATGCATCATACGATGAGTCAAAGCGGCACATAGTTCTTTCTGGGAAGAGAAACATCATGGGAGTGGATGACAAGACAGACAAGTCAGAAGATTATGAAAAGTTTGATGAAATTGCTCCATTCACAGTGAATATTGACCCGAGCATCCCGTTAAATGATGAAGATTTTCCATGGCTACGACGCAAAGGGACACACGCGAAGAAAAAGTTTCACACCCAAAGATCTGGGATGTGATCGGCTTAGCTACCATCACTTTCTTCTGTGTTTTAAACCCAGGAGGGAATCTCTGTAATAGTTAGGGTAGCTAGTTATGTGTTTTGGCATTTGAAACGCGAAGAAATTTTATGTGCAAGCAAATTCTTTCATGCATTTATTGATTTTTTCAGCTAAATGACCCTGAAATTGAAAAGCATTTCAAATGAACTCAGAAAAGGATGAAAGTTGGCATTGTATCATAATTTCACCCACATAGCATGTGCAAAAAAGTAGAGAGGGTTACCGCAAAAACTGGATGCACTTCGTGTACAAAATGGACAATCTGTTTCGAAGTATCAGGGTTTCGGACGAAAACTCATCCGTTACAAAGGCATTTCATTTTTAAATAACTTAAGCATTACCAAATTGAATATAATGATAAAACACACTAATATTAAACATAAGAAAAAAGAATCACTGGAAAATGTATTTTTAAAGTTAAGTTATTCACAAACTAGTGATTCACACAAATTTCAAATAATTCAAAATTTAAACTATTCAAATTTAAAAACTACCGGCACTAACTGAAAGTTTCTAAAAACTATCAAAAATATTCACAAAGAAACTCTAAATACAGCAAAAAACAACTAAAAATAAATAAAACAAAATAAATAAAGCAGAAAAGAAAAAACTAAATGAAAAAAGCCCACCTACCGGGCCACAACGGCCTGCATACGACTAGAAACCCAACCTGTTGCTGGGCCAGGATGCAGGCCCGCAAGCCCAATAGGCCCCACAGGGCAGAGTAGCAGAGGTAGGCCCAGAAGGCCTGCTTTAGAGAGGAGCTAGAGACAGCGGCGGCGGCGGGGCTTATAAGCAGGTGTGAGCACCCTTCGGCTAGCGAGGTGGGACTAAACTTCTGCGGCCCTCGCCTGGCAGCGCACCCCCTTTAGTACCGGGTCGTGGCACCAACCGGTACTAAAGGGGGGGCCTTTAGTACCGGTTGGAGCCAGGAACAGGTACTAAAGGGGGGTGCTCCCCCCCCCTCGCTTGGCCTGGCCAAAACAGGCCTTTAGTACCGGTTGGTGGCTCCAACCGGTACTAAAGGTGTCCCCTATATAAGAAACACTTCGAAAATTTTCAGTTTCTAATCTCCCACTTCTCTCTACCGCCGCCCCCGTCACGCTGTCCCCGTCGACTCCGCGACGCCCCCGTCCTCGTCGCGTCATCCCCGTCGACTCCGCGGCACCCCCGTCGCCGTCCCGGTCGCCGATCCCCTCGCTTCGCCATCGCCGTCGCCTTTGGATCGACCTCGCCCTCGCCGTCGCCCTCGCCTCGACCTTGCCCGCGCGCGCTGTGAGCCCCTCCCCCGGCCCCTCTCCTCCCTCTAATCGATCGTAGCGCACACCGGCCGGCGCCGACCGTAGCGCACACACACACGCGCGCGCACACACACACTACATGCACACACACGCGCGCGCGCACACACACACTACACACACACTAGACGCGCACACACACACAATTTTTCTGTTTTTAGCTTTTAGTTTTTTCTGTTTTTCTGTTTTTCATACAAAGTTTTAGATGAATTAATTAATTAGATTAGATTAATGTCAAACAGTATGTAGAAATGTTAGTTATAATATATATAATGTCAAATGTTATAGAAATGTTAGTTATATAGAAATTTTAGAAATTTTGGAAATGTTAGTTTTAGCTAGCTAGATGAATTAGATTAATTTCAAATTGTTAGACGATGATCGATGTTTTTTTAGTTTCTTATATTTTTAGTTATAAAATTTAGAATTTGCATATATGAAATCATCACAATCCATCATTTAAAAAATGTTACTTTACTTTTGCGGCATATAGTATTTTGTTGTCGACGATGCCCGGCCCGCATCCTCGCCGTCGACACGTCCGCCACGACGTCCTGCTTCAGAGGACCCATGTCCGGGACTGGGCTCCGCCGGGCTGGCACTAGGAGGTGCTACCTTCAGGGGCGCGACGCTTGGTGAGGAACCCGACCCCGGGTCCCGTCGTCGACCCTCATCTCCTTTGGTGGCATTCACGTGGGCCACTTTCAGTGCGGAGGGAGCCGGCCCGCCGGAGGTGGTACGTCGTCGTGTCAGGGAGGAGGACGAGCACGTCCATCGCTACATGGCTGCTATGGACGTCAGGTTCTCCAATACCTGGCAGGTTCTTTGGGGAGATCACCCGAGCTATGATCCAGTGATGGTTCCTTCTCTTTGGGTGTCCACCGCCCGCACCTCAGGAACCGCGAGTGGCCTAGATTACTCTGTACTATTCGATCTTTATTAGCTTGCTAGCTAGCTAGCTAGTGATGTATTCAATATTATATCTATTATTCGAGATGATGTATTCGAGATTATATCTATTATTCGAGACGATGTATTTGAGATTATATCTATTATTCGTGATTATACTAAATTGTTTTATATTTCTTTTGGCATAGTTAAATAAAAGCTATGGCGGACAATACCGACAGAGAGAGAGAGAACAGACCATGCTCGATATCATACGCGGGCCAGATGATGATCAGAATGAAGAAGATTTTGACGGCTCCGAATTTCTAAACAACACCGGAGAGGGTGATATGATATTCGATCGCGACGACCGAGAAGATGAAGTCATGAACTACGACGAAGAACATGTTGATCCTGAAACAACAAACACCGGCGAGGTATATATATGTATATAAGCAGGAATCTGGTGATCATCGCATGTTTTAAATGAGTTGAAGATATATTAACGAATCGATCTTTCTTCTTTCAGCCATCCGGATCGAGCAAATCTTCAGGCAAAAGGACGAAACGAGGCCCGAACAAAAAGTTGAAGGAGGGCGTAAAGTACAATATCGAGGCAATCAGACCTAATGGCGAACCATTAGCGCCTAAGAAGATTGCAGACAAGTTCGTTCGTCAGTGCGGAGTTCTTGTGAAGGACAAACTCCCGATCTCCCTTCAAGAATGGAGAAAGCCAGCAAATCCACGTCCAGATGTTACTTTTGTCAACGAGAATCAAAAAAATCTGCTTTGGGATACTCTCATGGAACATTTCACCCTACCAGATAATCTCACAGAAGCAGACGTGCGGAAAGTCAAGGACGCTGCTTTTAGGAAGATGGCGGTTGCATTCAAGAACCACAAGAGAACGACGTGGGAGAAGTATGTAAAGGGAGGAAGGAAGACTCCAGTATTCGAGGGGATACTAGAGAATCAAAGTGCTCATTGGGACGATTTCGTGAAATTCAAGGATTCAGAATTAGCTAAGGAACGGTCGAGAATAAACAAGAAGAATGCCGAAAAAAAGGATAAGTTCCATAAGCTGGGGCCAGGTGGCTACGCGGTGGCAATGCCTAAGTGGGATAAGTCTGAGAAAGAGATGGAGGATGCAGGTGTCACTCCGGTTAGTAAGAGCTGGCCCCCCAGGTGCAGGACTTGGTTCTATGCGCATGGGGAGGAGTTAGACCCAAAGACAGGCAATGTTTCGACGAAGGCATGTCTGAACGGAGCCGACGATGCGCTACTTGTTGCAATAGAAGAGGCTCGATCGGGGGTGTTCCAGCCCAACAGAGAGAACGACGAGCTTACGCGTGCCCTGGGAAATCCTGAACACCCGGGAAGAACACGAGGCAAGGGCGCTATTCCGTGGTATGAGGGGTTTTCGGACTGGAACGCCGACTACAGAACCCGTGCGAGAAAGAAGATTGCGGAGGAGAAGAAGAGGAAGATGGAGGAGGAGCAAAGGAAGCTCGACTATGAACGCCTTCAAGGCCTAGAAGCAAGTCAAGCGGAATTGGAAGCTAAATTCCAGCGGCAGCAGGAGCAGATCGACTCACTTAGCCAGCAAAGGGGGTCTCAGCAGCTGCAGCAGCTAGCGGATGATCCAGCATTGGATACCACCGCCCCATCCATGCCGAGAAGCAGTGTGGGTTCCGCCCCGGGCGACGCAGTAGTGCTGGATAGATACCCCGTGGATGACATCACGGAGAACACTAACTGCGAGCTACACTTCAAAATGAAGAACATATCCATGAAGGTGGCGGACGCCGTTGCTTTTTCAAATTCCCCCGAGGCAACCTTCCATTGCAACCCGATTCCAGCGGGCTATGCTCGTGTCTTGGTTGATGAGGTGGTGGACCAATATTCGGGGCTAGAGCTTGACATTCCTGGAGGTGATGAGGAGCACACACTCGGAGATGCCAAACATCGTATCATCCTATGGAGAAAGGATTGCATCATTTTTCGAAGGCCACCGACACCGCGTCACCCGACTCCTCGTCGAAGTCCGCCACCGAGTCAGCAGACTCCCGCTCCTCCAAGTCCACCAACGCATGAGGCCACTCCTCCTCCTCCAATTCCGGCAAAGTGTCAAGCCACTCCTCCTCCAAGTCCGACACAGCGTCAGACGTCCACTCCTCCTCCAAGTCCGGCACAACCTCAGGCCACTCCTCCTCCAAGTCCGGCACAGCTTCAGGCCACTCCTCCTCGTCCAACTCAGCCCCGTCAGCAATCGCAGAAGAGACACCTCGCAGCTATGGTGCATAGCGGTACCAGTCGAGGTCATAGTACAGGAAGTACAGGCAGAGGCAAGCGATATAAATATGGTCCAAACCTCACTACTCCTCTTCCTGTGAGGGCTTACGACAGGACCGAGGAGCAAACCAATGCCATAGTGCGGGCAGAAGTCGACGCCCATTTTGGACTGAAACCGCCACCGCCGCCAAGGGAGAAAGTGCCTGTGGAAGTAGTTGACCACTTCATTCGTATGGCTCAACCACCAGCTCCTAAGCCTGTTGACACACACTATGAGCGCCACATCAGGAAGTTACATCGACAACGTCTACAGAAGGAGGCGAGCTCGAGCTCGAGCAAACAACAAGCAGCTGTCGAAAAATGCGGGAAAACCGTTGCCCAGCTGGGAGAACAGGCGGCGCAATCGACCCCCCCGCTTGTTGTGCCGACAACACGTGACAGTACGCGCGCCCAATATTATTGTGGCCAAACAGTTTACGTTCCCGAGGTGGGCCAAGTGGTAATAACCCAGGAGCATATAATGCAGGCTGAAGAACTCAAGATCACTGTTGGACAACTCCTCGAGATCGAGGACATGCCTGTGATTACAGAGGAGGAAATAAAACGGAAATATGTCCGGGGCCAACCTTTGGTCAAGCCAGAAGATGTCAAGAAGCTCCCAACGACAATGTATGAATTGTATCAATGGTACATGGACATTACCAAGAGATCCGATCGAGAGTCCCTCATGGTGTATGTCAAGAAGGATCATTACTACCATGAGAAAGCTGTGGCCGTTGAGTATTCTGAACTGTTTCAGTTATACAATCAAGACGCACTTGACAAATCTATGGTCAGTTGCTATTGTCTGTAAGTGATTTCTTTCTGTAATTTAAGTCTCAAGCTAGCTGTAGTGATCCTTTTGATCAATCATTACCTGTAATTATCCTCACTATATTCTTGTCAGAACACTATTCACAATTTTTACACCATTATCGATATCTAGTCACACAACTAATACACATGCATATTGATCTCCTTCTTAACAGTTCAAAGAGGTGCGGGACAAGCTCCTAGAAATGGAGCGCGTAGAAGCACTTCAAGAGGAAGTAGCGGGATTTTTGCTCGACCAGGTCATAAATCCGAAGGGAGAATACTATTACCCGCTACCGCCCCCATCGAACATGTCATGAACCACTTCCAATTGTCATCGTGCTCCGAAGGCACCAATTAGGCTAATGCCACTGGCTCTGAAGGCAACATGCATATGTAGGAGAAATTGTATATAGCTATACATGTGTGTATGTGTAAATTAATATGGTGGTTTGTGAGACATTGATGATATATATATATATATATGATTGGTTCTACTAGAAATTCTATTTATATATATATGCATAACGTGTACAATGTGTAGTACCGTAAAATACCAGCAAATGAAAAAGAATTAAAATGGAAAACACAAAATTAAATGAAAAAGAAATCATAAAACCAAAAATCCACCAAACATTTTAGTACCGGTTGGTGTTACCAACCGGTACTAAAGGGCTCCCGGCCCCCGGAGCTGGCTCGTGCCACGTGGTTGCCCTTTAGCACCGGTTCGTGCTGAACCGGTACTAAAGGGGGGGCCTTTAGTGCCGAAATGTTAGTGCCGGTTCCGAAACCGGCACTAAAGGGCCTTACGAACCGGTGCTATTGCCCTGTTCTGCACTAGTGCCATTGTAACCGACTCTGTGTAACCCTAACCCTATCCGGTGTCTATATAAACCAGAGGGTTGTAGTCCGTAGGCAATCAACTCCATACACAACAATCATACCATAGGCTAGCTTCTAGGGTTTAGCCTCCTTGATCTCGTGGTATATCTACTCTTGTACTACCCATATCATCAATATTAATCAAGCAGTAGTAGGGTATTACCTCCATCGAGAGGGCCCGAACCTGGGTAAAACAAAGTGTCCTCTGTCTCCTGTTACCATCCGGCCTAGACGCACAGTTCGGGACCCCCTACCCGAGATCCGCCGGTTTTGACACCGACAACAGTCTTGTGATGAAGTTGAGAGGAAAAGTTAAGGAATCAAATGAAATAGGCATGCATTTCTTTACGATAGTACAGCAGGCACTGCTGACATATTGGCCAACTCAGGTATAGCATAACAACAAATAAGCATTCGAATCAAGCAATACAAGAAAGCAGACAACTGAACTATTTGTAATTCGGTAGGATTACACGTTGAGGGCACAAGCTAAGAAAGCAGCCCACTCGCATTACATTTCACATGTACTAAAACACACTGGCTTACCATATGTTGTTGTGAAGCCTAGCTGCTATTGCAATGTTCTTTCAAGATATCGTCAGCATCCCGTGGTTGCAAATCTAGTTGTTGTAGTTTATTCTGCACCATCTATTTAGGTAAAATTAATTTTAATCGCATGCACTGGTCCGAATTGATCATCAATGGTTCATCTAAACTAATGAAAGAAGGGTGTGTGTGCATACACGACAATATATCTGCTTCCCTCTATTTTTATGCTTGTTCGAGGTGCCAGCCCCAAAAGAACAAATATTTTGCTTGATGGGGTTGGCAGCTCCATAATTAATAGAAGCATCAAATTAGTCATGCAACTTGGGAAGATCAAGAACACACAAACAAGTAATGAACAGAGGCTCGGAGCAGTGATGTAATAGCTAGCATCAGAAAATGTAGGGTAAAACGAACAAAAAGCAGCGGAACCACATGCTAGTTTGCTGATGTGTAATTAAGCATAGAGAACATTAAACAGTCTGATGGAACCAACAGGTGCCATCAAAACAAAACTAAAGCATATTAACTATATGTGCACTGGTATGTAATTTAGCACATGTAACATGTTCACTGCCAAAAGTATGGCCCTACAGGTGCAAGCAGAATAACGCGTCTCATGAAAAACTGAATGATGCCCTGAAGAAATTCAAAGGTGCGGTGCTTATGCTAGGAAAGTGAACGTAGGCTCCGGCCGTTGGATAACAGTACCTGATTCTCGGCGGCGTATGGGTATCGTTGGCATACTTGATAGCTAAGGATCGTCGATGGTGCTCGTGTTGCGGTTGAGTTTGGGCCAGCTGTCGCCGTCGCTGAAGCGGCTCCGGTGCTATGGTTGCGGCGCCTGTCGACATACAAGAAAGCTCATCTGTGTTAAGTGAACAGTTGCACAATAAAGAGAAAAACCGAAGGAGTACAAATCGAAATAACCTGATGAGGCTGCGGCGTCGGTAAAGCAGGGCCGGTGGAGTTGAATATGGCATCTGTGGAGCGGGTCCGGTGCAGTGGATGAAGGCTTCGATGGGCGCGTTGTACAGTGCTTTCGGTGAGGCGGATCTGTTGCGGTGGACGAGGGCTTGTATGAAGGGCCAGCGAAGGGGCGGACGAGGGAGTCAGTGAAGGGCCTACGCTGTGGTGGACGAGGGCGCCAGTTAAGCAGATTCGGTGCGGTGGACCATGATGGCGGTCAAGGAGATCTGGAGCGGTGGACAAGCCAGTCGCTGAAGCGGCTCCGGTAAAGTGGTGAGTTGGCAGTCGGGGTTTCCAAGGTGCGGAAGGTAGATCCTGCGGGGTGCGAGGTCCACCGCTGCGGGGGAGGACTAGATTTGGCGGCTTGCCGGGGTGGGGGGGGGGGGGGGGGAGGGGGGGGGGGGCAAAGAGGGGAAAACAATGGACTTACCAAAGCAGTCCTTTTCTGTTCATGTGGCAGGGGTAAAACAGGAATATCGCAGGGCTAAACTTTCGGGCGCGTGATATTTTGATGTGAGCAGGAAGTTTGAAAGCTTTTAGTGCCTAAAATTATAAGTACTCTTCTCTCATATGTCCGACTATGATATCATGGCCGACAATTTGTTTGTTTTGCACGCAAAAAAATGTGCAAGTTTTCGAAATCAATGTCTCCAACTCGAAACTTAGATTGTCCATTCAATTCAAATATGGATCATTGAGCTACTACAAGCAAATACCATCATACGGTCCAATTCAAATGAAATTCCAAATGTGTTTATCCTAAATATGATGACAAAAGCAAAAATGTGTATGTGTATGAATAAAGTGGATGATTATAAAGTTTGAACATGCCCGTATGTGTATATCTCTAGGTTTGATATATGAATTTGAAATCACGAAATCCCGGCTTAAAAAATGTACCTCCGTTTAAATGAATTACAAAAGCTAATGATGGAGTTGAATTCCAAAATTCCAATCTTAGGTTTGTAATTCTGGTACATCAAGGTATATCATGCATGTTCAAAAGTATCGTTATCTCATAGTACAAACTGCGAAACAAATTGATCAACCATGAGTGCACAATATCTCAATTACGCTAAAGTCCCTCAAATATAGACACCTCACACTTTATCTGAAGTCAACCCCCCCCCCCACCACCACCACACACGCACACACATAGAGAAGCCGTTCTCTCCCTGAAACACCAACACACGATCACATTAACACCCCTCTCCCTTGTAAAGTCCGGACCTAACATAGGTCTCTATCACTTTGTCTCTCGGGCATGCACACATCTCTTCCCTCAGTCTCTAGGTCTCCCGCTATATCTCTTACCCAAGCACACGCACTATGTAGAGTGTATATGTCCCATACACACAAAACGTCGCCCCCAAACGCCATCTCCCTAGTTATGTGGTTCTCGCGCACTCACCTCACACACCACCCCCACTGCAAACAAGCACACTTTGTCTCCTTGTGCACCACTCTCCTCTTTCTATCTCTCCCACATGCGGACCCGCCCCAGCTCCTTCCCTGTATACATATATGTCGTGACTCTTTGCATAGCTCCCTAATGTATAATCGTTCTCGATTTCGCACATTGTTCTCTACACCATCTATTCTAGATCTCTCATGAAGTCCCTATCACACACACGATGACTCGCTTCCCTTGCGTCTCCGTTCATAGGCCAATTTGGGACAACATCAACATTGTCTCCCTATCTATACGCCATTTATGGACACAAACGACCCCTCTCGCCCCTCTCTTCCTACCTCTCTCTCCGTCGCTAGCTCTCTCTTTCTCTCGCTCTCACACCCCTCTCCCACACACACACTCGATGTCTCTTCCAAGTAGTCTGCTCCCCCCGCCCGCACCCGTGCTATCTTGCTACTACACATGTCACACCATTCCCCCTTCCCTTATACTAGGTTTACATCATCAGTGGTCTCTCAACTCCACATACACTCTCTCCCTCTCACACACAAACGCGTGCACAAACACACACAGACACGCACAAACACCCACTTATCTGGATCCTCATCTCTCCTCATGTCCGCATGTGTATCTCACACACTCACTCTCTAATTATGTATATGTGTCTCCACGTTACACAACACAAAGCCGCATGTACATTTCTCTCTCTATCCTCCACACACATAGACACAAAGAATCTTTTATCATTGCCTCAGTCTCTAACATATCACACACGCACACTATCTCTCTCTCTCTCTCACAAACACGCTCAACAAGGGTTTCCCCATGAATAACTTACCGTCTATTCATCAATAGTTGTGGAAGTACGGCGAACACGAGACGTGAAAAAGAATAAATCTACACGTGCTTAGACCACCTAGTAAGACTACTAGGACTAGAGCAATCCAAAAAGCACGCCGCCGTCACCCCCTCCTTGTCAGCGACGGGAAAATCTCTGTTTTACACAGTCGAGAAGTCATTGTGCTAAGGCCCCACATACCGAGGAGTTGAATAGAATGTAGATGCTAGTTTACGGAAACAAGTATCGATAATACGTTTGTATCTCCATACTTATATTTCTTCTCTTATAAAAAACTGAGTTGGTGATGATGGTACGTGTGCCATCTTGCAATATAGATCGTCCGATCTATATCTGACGAATGGAAATTAAACTAAAAGATACCTGCACCCCTCTCCACATTTGCAGACAAGGCCTTCCCTCGTTCATCCTTATCTCCAATAAACCTCATTGTTGACCAATTAAGAACGGAAGCCTCTGGAACAAACTGGCCTGGTGGCCGCTGCCTGCGTCGTCAATCCCCATGCCTCCGCTCAGTCCGACCACCAACCACCACCACACCCCACTCCTCTTCACCTTATCTCATATTTCTCGAGATATCATTAGTTTTTACACATGGGATTACTCCCGCAAGGGTCAATCACAACAAGTGTTTTATAAAAAAATGCATCTTGATGATCCATGCAATGCACGGATCTTGCTAGTACTCCTACACAAGACTAAGTTGGTGATGCTGGTGTGTCTGCCATCCGTCGTTTCTGACCATTAGATCTACATCTAACGATTTTGAGGTAAGTTGTTGCCTTTTCTCACCAACATCCCACTTGTCTACCAATTTGCAGAAAAACCCATAATTAGTATCTTAAAACCAACCACATCCCTCCCTGACCTCACCAAAACAGCCCAAGGAATATATTCTAATTGAAACATAAAATATCTCTAGTGACATATGTATATCAAAATTAGAGTGTTTTGTACCAAGTTTTTGAATAAGTATTATTCTAATTATGATTCGTTGCAACGGACATGAACATTGCTAGTATTTCCAACCATGCATTTTTTTCCTAGTATTCCATAGTTTCGAGTTTTCCCATCAAGATATTAGTCACTCATGGTTGATATTTACTTTCAATCATGTGCACATATGCACTATGTAACTAGCCTTGCTTACTGGCTTCCAAAGCTTAACTTTCACTCCTACTTACAATATGTAGAGTATTTAACAAAAAACTACCACTTTCAACCAGCCCTAGGAAGAATATATTGTACAAAAAATAGCAAAAACATACCCAGAATTTCTTAATCCATGCCAAAAACTACCTAGTACTCCTACCGATTAGGTTCGTTTAAACCCATTTATGATAGGGTTGGCCCACACATCTGTGCTTACGAGGCAGCTAAAACCAACACATTTTGTTTGACCGTTGACACGAGGGACCCACATCTGACCTTCTATCCTATTATTCCCCCTCAAATCATTTTTTCCTGAACATTACTTCAAACAGTATTGATGCGTGTTCGTCGGTGGCACCGGTGATGAGGGAGTTGGTCGCCGCTCCGCCGGACGGGCCGGACGCCGCGCTGGCCTCCGCAAGGGTTGGCAGGCTGGCCCGAGCGTGACTCACGAGAGAGCAAGCAGCCGCGCTGGCCTTCGCTCGATCCAGATGGCTGGCCTTAGCGCGGCGCGTGCGAGCCAGCTGCCGCGCTGCCGTGCCAATCTAGCTAGCAAACCTTGCAGACAAGCAGCTGGACAGAGCTATCTTGGCTAGCTAGCGGCCGCGAGCGCCGGACGGAGCTGGCATCTGGACTGCCGCAACATGGGCTCCGCACTGCCGGCGGTTTTGACCTCACCTTCTGCCGGCGACGGTAGCTGCGTCCCATGGCCGAGGATGACTAGGTGGACGGGCCGGAGGTAGGAGGTCACTCGAGGATTTTTTTTGGTAAGAGCATGTACAATGGTTGATAAGGTAGTCTTATCTTAAGTCTGCCACGTATGCAAGTGGTAGTAGTTTCTTGGCATTTTAGGGGTTTCTAGTAAGGAACAATGTACGTACTACTAGTGACAAAAGGCGATTCTAGGTTGCGTTGTACTCCAACGAGTACTACTAGTGGTCGCGGGAGTGTATACCTTGTTTTGTGGGTTCGATCTCGGCCGAACGCACGGCGGCCTTTTTTTAAAATAGTACTACTACACTTCGCTGCGAGCCAATATTTTACACGGGTAGTTTGAGTTTTGAAGTCAGACGGATGTGCGGCCCCACAATCTGGGTGCACTAGACAGCCTAGCCACGTGAACGGGTTTTCCTTCCCAGCATCCCGTGGCTCGCGTGCTCGCCCTAGCCGCACCTCGATTGCAGCTTCCTCATCAGCTAGTAGCATATTTAAACTAGCGCCTCTCAATTAAGCCCGAGGAGCCGGAAAAACCTGGCGGGGCATTGGGAACTATGCAATATAGCTCTGTACGTAAAGTGCTCTACTACTATACTCTGTAGCTTGTGGCGTTGCACGCATGGACTTCACTCCATTATCGGCTCTACTATAAAAGAAATTCCTCTTGACATGTTTTTTTTGAAACGGAGGCAAAAGCTTTGCTTCATCTCATTCATAAAGAAGGAACTACTAACAAAGTTCGACGAGATCCATTACACCTCCACAAATGGAAGCGAAAAGCCTAGTCTCACTGTATCAAATAACTCAAATGTTCTGCCCCCGTAGTAACCGTGGCTGATAAACAGGCTGCTAGTATGTGCGTGAGAGGAGCGGCTGAGTAGGCTAGCTACATGAGAGGAGCGGCTAAATAGAGCACCGAGAGTACCCACTAGGCCACTACGCAGGTGTACTTCCCCTGCATTGGTAGTACAGTGATGGTTCTAGAGAACAGTAGTACCCTCCACTTCCAACTGTAGCTCCTTGGCCCTGACATTCAAGAGTTCAAAACTGGTGCACTATACTAGACTAGACTAGAAGTACAGTACATCGCACTAATAGTTGAGAAAAGTAGTACTAGTACTGCTACAGTACGAGTACGTACTCCTCCGTCACATAATGTAAGATGTTTTTTGACACTAGTTGGCGTGTACAAAAAATGGCAAAAACATACCCAAAATTTCTTAATCCACGCCAAAAACTACTACCTAGTGCCAAAATTTCTTACTAGTGCTATTATTTATAGTATAATGCAATCCCATAACGTTCCATAATCCCTTTCGTTCAAAAAATCTCTTCTGGAGAGAAGATTGCTATCTCCACGCGAGCTTCTCATAGGCCAGCGCCACCGCATGCAGTCATGTGAGAGAGAGGGAAACATCCATGCAGCATGCAGAGAGAGGAGAACGCGGGTGGACAGCCAATGGGCTGCATGGGGCATTTATAGCTGCTAGCTCCTCCCATCCATGCGTTAGGGGTATTTCCATCCAGAAAGCATGCAGCGAGCCCCTGCCTTGGTATCCGAGTCTGCAATTATCCACAGAGTAAAAAGAATCGGAGGGAGTACTAGTAGTAAATAATAGCCTCACCCCTTCACTGAGGAACGATTTACAGTTGGAAGGGATGAGGCCCTGCGGTTACTACGCTCTTATCTCCTCCTCGCCAGTTCCCCTCCCCCCGAAGAGAAGGCAGTTCATCGCTGCTCCCATGGATTCGCCAGGAGGTTCTCCTCCTCGTCGGGGATGGGAGACCTTGGACGATGATCATGTGGGAGAAATCGCATGCCGCCCCAACGTCATCACCGCCGCAAGACTCGGTGCTTCCTGCACCAACTTTTTCAAGACGCTGCTTAAACAGGCTTGGGAAAAGGTCATGCTTGTTGGTCTTCCATTCGTCCTCGACGAGAAGGTTCTTCTATGGGACAATCCTTCGAACAGTCCACTGCTCCGTGGCCATGCACGTTGACTCTACTAGAGTTGCCGACGTTGAGAGGTAGTCGGATTTTGTCCGTTGAGCAGGTCAGTAATGGAATTTGATCATGTAGTACTTAGTTATTCCATTTCCATCCCGTAATTTGTCCGCTGCCCACCGTCTTATATATAGGTCTGGGTCGGTGCCAACAAAGATTGGCTTGCATACCTCCGGCCAGATACCACCATCATTTTGCACAACGTCCACAGCAGAGCGACCGTTTCGGTGGACCCCTTCTCCACCATTGGGATAGGCCTTCCGGACTGGCTGGGCTTGAATACGTATGATGATGCCTACATGAGATTGAAGAAGATAGCAATTGCGGACCCGCCGACAAAGCGACGCGGCTACGACGATTACTATCTCATCGCGGTGTTCGACATAAGGATTGCCATCAATGCAAGAGGCAGTAACGGCAGAGGCTGGCGCATGTTGGCGGCGGCAGATTTGTACCCCTACACGTTCGAAGATGCTGTGCGCCATCTAGGCCGCATCTTCGCGGTGACAAGTCAGGGGACTTGTTTCATCTGATTGCCATCCTACGGTACGGGAGATTACAAACGGAATGCACAAACCATCATTTGCATCCCTAACGGTACTCCATTATTTTGCAGGGACCAGTCATCCCCCAACCAAAATAAGATCGCCGATCCTGGATGTGCATTTGCATCCATGATTCAGTCTAACCTGGAACCTTGTAGCTGACTTTCACATATTGGGATCAACTATCTTAGCAGTCGTTACCCATGGTACCACTGATGTGCAACATGGTCACACAATCTACCATGATTGGACCGTCACCATCTACCCAGGTATTCCATTTTAACCCTCTCGCCTTCTCTTTCATTGTTGTACTAGTAGGAGTACTTTTTACCTCGGAGGATGTGTATAGCTAGCTAGGCCCTTAAAGACTTGAACCCACTAGCTGCCACCATTTTTTTCCATGTCTTACTATCTCATCCATGTAGACAAGAGTGGCTATGTATAATAAGCCGGTTATTTTACTTCCTCTATACCAGAGTAGTACTATTTGCTGCATAGTATTACTCATCGCCATATTTGAGCACAACATTATTATGCATGGACCTTGACTATGTACGTCACCATGTGTCTAGATCTGGGATGCCGCGTGTACCAGATGAAGGGCGCCGAGTTCGACCCCCGTGATGCTATGTGGGTGCCGAGGAACACTCTTGGAGAGTACTCCCTTTTCATCGGGGACAGCTACCCCATTGTGAAGCGGATGCCACCTTTCGTGCACGACATGGAAGGCCTGTTGTTCATGAAGCATGGTTGTGTCTTCAGCGCGCACCGCCGGATGAACGACATGCTGGGACACGCTATCCCTGATTTATGCCGCTTCAGCTTGGATGAGTCTCCATCCTGTGGAACCGGACTAGAAAGCTGCGACAATGATTCCCGTTGCCCACCTCTATGGATCGTGCCATCCATGAAGAACACCTGGGACTGGAACCTGGAGGAGGACATGTAGCCCATCTATAACGTGTAAGTGGAGTACGGTAATTGTGAACGGTAGCGCTGTGAATATATGTAGACTAGTCATGCACAAATTTATCACATGAATTGGAGATGAACTTGTGTGGCATACTGGCATTTGTCCTTTACAATTTATTACTAGTAAATGTGTTATGTGTACGTGCAACTTGTGTAGTTGTTGCATGGGCTCCAACACGCTCTTTGAGAAAAAAAAGGTGGCACAGCTTTGGATATACGTGACGTGGCGGCATCATATAGTAGCATCGTTCGCTATAGTTGTAGTACACTCCTACTAGGACGACAACTCCTATAAAACCTTGCACTTGGATCTTTGCCTCTTCGGGAGGTTCAACAGTTCGTACTCGTTTGAACCTTGCACTTGGCTCTTCGCCTCTTCGGAAGGTCCAACAATGATGATACTACAGTACAATATGCGTCTGGCAATCTGACACCAATTGAACTGCTGCATGTCCACCGCGAGGGCGACGGCGAGGGCGAGGGCGAGGGAGAGGGAGAGGGAGAGGGAGAGGGTACTGTAGTCAAAACCCTCTCCTCGTCCTACGAACCACCGCGCACGTGGGCGAGGGAGAGGCGTAGTAAGAAAGCTTCTCCTCGTTCGGTGAGTTGACGGGACACATCAAAGCAGTACTAGTACTACTAGTAGTAGTCCATACTGTGTCCTTTCTGATTAATATGGCTTAATTTGAAATGAGAAAAATACACTGGCGGTCAACGTATGTAACAATATGCTCTTTACGGTCATTATATATAGTTTTGCGGCGATTATACGATCACTAGCTCATCGTAGAGCACCGTATTGCACCCTACTGACCGGCCACATACTCGACGTGGCACTTTGTTGATTGGTTACATTGTCACCTGGTTTCTAGGTCCCACCTGTCAGTTGGCAGCGCAAAGAAAACAGTTAAACAAAACTTTACGCGGGCGCGACACGAGTCCAACCCTTGCGTGCGAACCGCCCTGGCTGTGTATGTGAGTGCATGCACGTGTCCTCCCTCAGTCTTCCAACAAAGAGTGTACATCGGCTATAAAACAAAGAGTGTAGTACATGATGTACATCTACACTTCCAATGCATTTAGCCATTAATCTAAATTGATATTGATTGACTAATGCACCAACTTGTGCTGTAGGTATAGGATACATGTCTATCCTTAATTTACAGCATGCAACGGCCTTCATTTAATCCTCTCATCTCAATGGTCGCATGCACAAATAAGTCTGCTACTTTTGGGCGTTAATTATGCCCTGGTCAATGTGTAAATCTCTAAATGTATAGTCTTTCACGGACGTAGGGAGTAGGTTGAGCACTTGAGCGTGAGCATGTGTGTGGCGTCGTGTGCTGTGTGCCGCATGGGTGCATGAGTGTTGCGTGCGTCCATGTGTACGTGTGAGTGTTGCATGTTGCATGCATGCATGCATGGGGCTTACTCCCTCCCATTGACATGTTCATATTTCAAGCTCCCTCTGTTCCCTCCATATGGTGATACTCCCTCTGTTCCCAAATACAGAGTATTTGTCTTTCTACAGATTTCAACAAATGACTAGGTACGGAGCAAAATGAGTGAAGTGAGCGTAGAGGCATAGGGATACTGTAGAAAGGAAGTCCTCGCGATCCATTATTCCCCATCTCGGTCAGAGAGAACTATTCAACTAGTCTTCGTAGTGAAGTGACAATACACGCTTGCAGCAGATGGGACACGTAATTAATAAGCTGAACCAGCGTGTTGGTGTTACTAAATCAGCCTTTCCCGGTACTGCCATCTCTTCTTCTTCCTCCTCTCTTCTTCTTCTTCCTTTCTTCCCCATCGTCGGCCGCACACCATTTACCCCCGCTCACTGCTCGCCCATCCGCGCCATCTTACTTGGTAGCTCACGCGTACCATATGCCCCCGATCACTGCTCGGCCACACAAGGAGAAGCTTCTTCGCTCGCCTGCCCGAATCCACTTCCCCGCTGGCTCGCAGGCACCGAAAACCCCAATGGCAGAACTGACTGACACACAGAGCCGCGATTGGAATTCCCTCCCCGATGTTCTCTTGGAGCAGATCTGTAGTCGTATGGACCTACTCAGCACCGTCCGTCTGGCCGCATGCTTGGTGTCTTTGTACCGTCTACTCGTCTGCAACCGGCCGGCTCTTTTCAAGACACCCTGCTTGCTGATGCCCAATCCTTGCAGGTGGCCCAGACACTGACTTGACGATCCTACAGAGGTTGCCGTGGTGCCCCTCGACATGCTACCACTACCCGTCCACCTGTCCTTCATGCGCGGCCACAACTAGGCGGGCATGAAGGCCAACTGGATTGTCCTCATCCACCACACCAGTAGTCCGTGGCGCCTCATGGATATCTACACCCAGCGAGAGATCACCCTTCCATCGTTGGATAATGCCGCCATCGAGCCTCGTGGGCCACCGGACACTCCTGCCTACTACGCACGAGATGCGTCAAGCTTTTGGCTCGACCTCTGTTTGCAAAAAGTTGTAATCTATGAAGTGCCCACACCATCAGAAGACTACATGGATTACAAGCTCATTGCCTTGTTCAACATGGGATTAGTCTATCTGGAATCCGGTCGCCATACATGTTTATGGCTCATCATCAATCTTGTTGAGGCAACATTTCTGTCTGATGCTATAGTGCATGATGGCATCGTTTACGCGGTCGACGCACAGATTGGCTGCCTATACTGGTGGAATCTATCGTCGTGTAATTGTTCTATCTCATCTCATCTTGACCTTATGAATACGACTGCATGTTCATTTGTTACAAAATTAGAATGCATAGCATGTCTATAACCACATCATTGCTATATGTTTCTCTCATTTCCTAGATTTTTATGACCACACATGTTATTGTTAGAGTTGATATCAGAACAATTGGCATCTAATGATTGTTAGAATACATATTATGAGCATAACATCATGATTGCTATATGTTACTCTCGTTTACAAGATTTTTATAACAACGCATGTTATTGCTTAGAGTTGATATGAGAACAGTAGTAGTAAGTGATATGGTAGAATATGAGTAGGTGCTGCCATAGCTGTTTTCCTCTCATTGTTACATGATGTTTGAACCATGACATATTGCTAGAATATGAAAGCCATTGTCTTATTTTTTTTAACTTGGGGTATGATTATGACCACGGCATTTCAATTCTCTGTCTATGATATGTGTCACTGTTATAATAATCTTAATTCCACACATACTCTGAACATGATTGTTTATTTTTGTCCTTTTGGTCTCCAATTTGAATTGTTGCAGCAGACGCAAATGCGCTGGCCTTAATGATTCCAGGACCTGGAATCATACCAGCCGATGGGTGGTGGTTTATTGCTCGTTCAGCTGATGGCGGTCATTTGATGCTCATTCGCATGTACCAAATTGACCAAACCATTACATCAAACCACATGCAGTACAATGCGTGGCGCGTTCGTGACATTGATGGCTATGGCTGCTTCGTGTTTGAGAAAGATCCCAGCTCCATTAGGCCAGGCGTATTCAACTGGAGGCGGGTTTACAGCCTAGGCAACCACTCCTTGTTCCTCGGGCTCAATTATCCGATCATCCAACCAATCATCGATCATATCACCGGCAATGATTACTGTGCTATGCAACTTCCATTCGCGAGGGGGGGCTGTGTTTACACATCATACCATGGGTTTCATGAATCACCATATCCAGAGATTCGTCGACATAGCTTGTTGCCAGATAATCTTCAGTGTGTGAAAGGCATCAAGCTTCCATGCGATGGATGGCTTTTGCAAACCCGACATGCGGTGATGAGGTTCATGCCAACATAAAATATGCACAACTTGATTCGTGCTGATATCTAGACTGAGCCATGTATTCTGCTGCTATAGCACGACCCTCTTTTGTTGGATATTATGTACTGTTGTTAGTTTGAAGCACTCCTCTGGTTTGAAGGATAGATATCTACCTGGGATCAAGTGCATCCTAACTCACCTACGTAGGATGTACTGATAATGATGATGGAGATGCTGTGCAGAAGCCATATACATATACATATACATATACATATATATATATATCAGTTAGGCTTCAAGTGCGTACTTGTTAGTTAAACCTATGTATAAATTGTGACACTAAATACAACTAGTAAGTAGTACAGTAGCAGTACTAGTATACGTCGGTCAAATTATTCATCATGTCCACACATTGAATTGACGTGACAACACGCAGCGCGTGAGGTGACACAAGAATCCTGGCGGCGTGTTCGGGTATTCTGGACTTCAGATTTGGAGTACCACTTATCTGTCGAAATCTGTCATCATTCACTTAAAACAGTCGATTGATCATACATTGAGTACCATATAACTGGAATTACCGATACAAGTCGAAGAAGCATTGGCCGGTGCTGCCGGCTGGCGTCAAGTTCGATCCGATGGATCAGGAGCTGATCGAGCACCTTGAGGCCAAAGTGAGTGCTGACAGCGCGAGATTTCAGTCTCTCATCGATTTGTTCATACCAACCATCGACAGCGAGCACGGCATATGCTACACCCAACCTGAGAAACTTCCAGGTAAGACACCGATCGGCCGTCTACTTGCACAAACATATTCCTTTGTTTATAGCTCTATTTATCTTTTTAGACGCAGACCTGGTGAAGCAATTACAATTTGACAGTTAATAAAAAGTGAAACAAGTGACTGCAACATGCCAAAGATGTTATGAAAATGCCAGTTGGGTACACTAAAACCTGTATTCCACAATACTGCAGGTATCACACTGAGTGGCCTAAGGAAGCATTTCTTCCAGCGCAATTCCAGGGCGTTCAAAAGGGGCACGTGGACGCATCGCAAGATACAGTCGGAGTGCGGCATGCACGCGATGTGGCACAAGACCGGCAATACATTGCCGATGATGGTCAATGGCCGGCAGATGGGCAGCAAAAAAGGTTCTAGTGCTGCACACCAACAAGAACTTCGACCAGCAGAGGATCAACTGGGTGATGCACCAGTACCACCTCGGGGACCTGGAGCAAGAGAAGGAGCGGGAGCTGGTCCTCTGCAAGATTTTCTACCAGACGAACACTAGGGCCGGGAGTAAAAAGATTATAAGTTAGTTTGGTATTGGTAGTTGTACTACCTTGTCGTCCGCAAGTTGGTATTGTTGTTAACGATCTTTTGGTATGAACTTGCATTTGCTTCCAACCATCATGCTGAGGGTCGAAGTGGATATAAAGCTGAATCATTTGTTTCAAAACGAATTTTCAGGCACCTGATTTTTATTTGATGTGTAGCATAAGCACCCGCCGTTCGAATTCCCAGTTCTCCAATTTTTTCGAAACAAGTGAAAGCACTTATTATCATGATAAAAAAACAATATTTGTGCTGCATCCCAGTTATCAGTCTGTACTTGCAGAATTCTCTCGTTTATTGAGCACATATATTGTTTTTTTTAGGTCGAGCAAGTTTCAACTGGGATGTAGACTGCCCAGGGTTGGTTTTGTTTTTAACAGGCCCAGCCCATGACGACAACAGGGCACAAAGATCAGTAGGTATCTACTGGCCTTTGGCCCGCCAGCGTTAGTTATATTTTTCTTACAACATCCGCAGACAGTTTTTTTTACTGAATCAAACGCACATCCCGGTTCTATTTTCCTCTTGAAACGCATGTCCTACATCCGTTTTCTAATCTCTACCTATAGTTTTACTAGTTCATATACACGTATCATTATATTGAAAACACATAAAATTTCCTTTTCATATTTACATCCTTATTGTTGTTATTTTTTCCCACCCAACATTGATTTTTTTACCACTGGTTTTCCCTTAAACCAACTCAATTGTCCCACGTCTTATTTGCTTACAAAAACAAAACAATTTTTTTGGGAAATCAATAAGTTCTTAAAAATGTTTATCATTTCGGGATTACAACAGTTCGGACTCCACCGAAATATGCAAAATAAGGTTGAACTTTTTGACCGTGGTCCTCGGCAGAAAATGGGCTCTAATAAATTACTTAAGAATAGAAAATGGGCTGCAAATTATAAAAATAGCAAATGGGCTTTATGTTGTCTGCCACAGATTTGGAGGCTGACTTGTGGGCCTACTAAGTTCATGCATACACAAGGTTTCTCAAAAAAGGAACATAGTCAACAATCGACTCTACCAGCATCAGACCGTTAGATGTTAATCTAATGACAATCGTGCTTCTTCAGTCTCTGATCTTCCTGCCCCAGCCGCCCAAACCAGCGCCGTCGGAACCGCCTGCTCCCGCCTCCCGTGGCCGTCGGAACCGCCTGCTCCCGAGCAGGCCTCACGGCCCATCATACTCGCATCCCTGGCATGTCTATCGCTCTACTCACCCACACCTCCTGTTATTTTCCGGCGACGACAGCCGAACCAGTCAACCCTCGTACTCTCCACCGCGTGGGTAGCCACTGCCGTGTCTTCCCCGGCTCCGTGTCGTTCCCTTCGTAGGCCTCGCCGTCGTCCACTGCCCTGGTGCTCTTGGTGCGGCGTGGTCAACGATGTCCATCCAACGTCCATAGTGCTTCTTCAACCTCTGGTCTTCTTGCCCCAGCCGCCCAAAGCAGCCCCGGTCGTGCCGCATGCTCCTGCCTCCCGTGGCTGGTTGTGCTACCGCGAAGGCCTCACTGTCCCCATACTACTCCCACCGCTGGCCAGGCCATCCCTCCACTCACCCACTCCCCCTGTTATTCTGCAGCGACGGCAGCCTCACACCGCAGCCGAACCAGTGAACCCTCGTACTCCTCTCCGTGTGGGCATCCACTGCCACGTCTTCCCCGGCTCCGCGTCGTCCCCTTCCTAGGCCTCACCGTCGTCCACTGCCATGGTGCTCTCGGCGCGGCGTGGTCAATGTGGTCAACGACCGACTTCCATCGGAAGAGTACTATATGTGGAGAGGCTGGCAGCTGGGTCCACGGCAGCTGCAAGGAAGTGCCTCCTTATTATGCGCAAAACAATTATTCCTCCACCTGACAGCTGGGACCCACCGGACGGGCCACCAGTATTTCGCGGAAAAAATGTTTCCCCTGACTGCTGGGACCCACCGGACGGGCCACTGTATTTCGCGAAAAAAATGGTCCCCCCGCTGTCAGCTCGGACCCACCGGAAGTGCCTCCTTATTACACACAAAAAAATGAATACTCCCCCTGCTAGCTGGGACCCACCTTGGTGGTAGGCTGACTTGTGGGCCTACTAGGTTGATGGGGACGGAGGGCTTTGTCAACTTAGTCAATATGAACGATTCTAGCTCCAGTGACCATACGATATCCATCCAACGGCCGTAGTGCTTCTTCAACCTCTAGTCTTCTTGCTCCAGCCACCCAAAGCAGCGCCAGTCGTGCTGCCTACTCCTGCCTCCCATGGTTGGCTGTGCTGCTGCGGAGGCATTACCGCCCCCTACTATTCCCACCACTGGCCAGGCCCTGCCGCGACGGCAGCCTCACACCACGGCCGAACCAGTGAACCCTCGTACTCCTCTCAGCGCGGGCTTCCACTACCGCGTCTTCCCCGGCTCCGCGTCGTCCCCTTCCTAGGCCTCGCCGTCGTCCACCGCCGTGGTGCTCTCCGCTCGGCATGGTCAACGTGGTCAAGGAACGACTTCCATCGGAAGAGTACTGTATGTGGAGAGGCTGACAGCTAGGTCCACAGCCACAGCCCGGTTTTTTTGTGATTTGCCAAGTAAGTCACTTTTTCAGGCCTGTTGGGCTGCAAATCTTTCAAGACGAGGAGAGCTTTCATTCGGCTGGCGGAGAAAATGGCCCATCAGTAATGAGAAATGGGTTGTACATTTTTAGAACACATCAAACCGACAATTAGTTTCAAATATCTTTTTTTCATTTTGAGATTTTAAATTACATTAATTTTTATGTGTGGAGAATTTGTTGGATTTTATATTGATATACATTTGTTTTTAAATTCAGTTTGAATGTGAGTTGAAATTTCGGGATTAAAAACAGTTCGGACCGCACCGAAATATGCAAAATTTAGTATAAGTTTTTTACCATGGCCACAATATGGGCTGTAATGCTATCAAAAATTATATGGGCTCCAAAAAAACCTTAATAATTAGCCAGTGGGTTGTAAATTATTAGAAATAATGGCAGATGGGTTGTATGCTGTTTTCCACAGATTTGAGGCTTTCCTTAAGAAAAGGTTGACGCACAAGCAGTGACTGTTGGATGTCCATCCAACGGCCATCGTGCTTCTTCAATCTCTGCTCTTCCTGCTCGAGCCGCTCAAACAAGCACCGGCGGGACTGCCTACTCCCTCCTCCCTGCGGCCGGCTCTGCTGCCGCATAGGCCTCACTGCCCTACCGTACTCCCATCGCTGGCCTAGCCATCCCCCTACTCACCCACACCTGCTGTTATTCTCCGGCGACGGCACACGAACCAGTAAACCCTCGTACAATCGTACTCCCCTCCGCATGGGAAACAACTGTCGAGTCTTCCCTGCCTCCATGTCGTTCCCTTCCTAGGGCTCGCTGTCGTCCACCGCCCTGGTGCTCTCAGCGCGGCCTGGTCAACATGGTCAACGACCGACATGCATCTTAAGTGGACTGTACGTGGAGAGGCCGACAGCTGGGTCCATGGCCGCAGGCAAGGAAATGCCTCCTTATTACGCGCAAAATAATGATTCCTCCACCTGACATCAGGGACCCACCGAAAGGGCCTCTGTATTTCGTGAAATAAACGTTACCGCCGCTGGCAGCTCGGACCCACCACCTATATCTTCGCACGCAAGGAAGTGCCTCCTTATTACGCACAAAAAATGAATATTCCCCCTGTTAGCTGGGTCCCAGTATAGTGGCAGGCTGACTTGTGGGCCTAGTAAGTTGACGGGGACGGAGGGCTTTGTCAACTTAGTCAATATGCACGATTCTAGCTCCAGTGACCGTACGATGTCCATCCAACGGCCGTAGTGCTTCTTGAACCTCTGGTCTTCTTGCTCCAGCCGCCCAAACCAGTGCCGGTCATGCCTCGTGTTCCTGCCTCCCGTGGCCGGCTGCGATGCAGCGGAGGCCTCACTGCCCCTACTACTCCCACCACAGGCCAGGCCATCCCTCTACTCAACCACACCCCCTATTATTCTACGGCGACGGCACCCTCACACCGCAGCGAACCAGTGAACCCTCGTACTCCTCTCCGCGCGGGCATCCACTGCCGCCTCTTCCCCGGCTCCACCGTCCCCTTCCTAGGCCTCGCTGTCGTCCACCGCCCTGGTGCTCTCGGCGTGGCGTGGTCAACATGGTCAAGGATCGGCTTCCATCGGACGTGGACTGTACGTGCAGAGGCTGACAGCTGGGTCCACGGTCTCAGCAAGGAAGTATCTCCTTATTAAATGCAAAATAATTATTCCTCCACCTGACTGCGGGGACCCACTAGACGGGCCACCGTATTTCGCAAAAAAAATGTTTGCCCCTGACTGCTGGGACCCACTAGCTACATCTTCGCACGCAAGGAAGTGCGTTCGGGCAAAAAAACAATTCGCCCCCCTGACTGCTGGGACCCACCAGCTACATCTTCGCAGGCAAGGAAGTGCCTGACAGTCGGGTCCCACCTGGTCGAAGCGTACGTAGCATTGTCATTCTGGTTGCGAACGTGTACGTACATATATACTGGTGGATGTAGAGGCGCGCACGTGTCGTACTAGGGGCGCGTACGTGCCGTAGTAGAGGCGCGCACGTAGCATGTACACGTATGTACAGCGGCCAGGGTGCAAGAAAGAAAATACGGCCATGTATGTGTACATATGGGCGGGGTCTCGAACGCCTACTCGCGCATACGTACGGCCAGGGCTCGTGTACATGGCTGGATCGGAACGGAGAAACAGCGTCATCCACGTGTTCATGGGGAGGCAACGAAATGCGTCGTGTTCATGGGGAGGCAATGGAATGCGTCGTGTTCATCGGGAGGCAACGGAACGCGTGGGAGCCAACCGGCTGGGTCGGAACAGAATGCGTGGTCATGTTCATCGGGAGGGCTTGGACGGACAGGCGATGGAAACGAGGCATGGCGTACCGCACAACAGAGGAAACGGACCACCTATGTTCGGAACAGGGTCCTGTTGATCGGGAGGGGTCTGGCGTACCGCAAAACGGAGGAAACGGACCTCCTACGGTCGAAACGGGGGTCCTGTTCATCGGGAGGGTTGTGGCGTACCGTAAAACGGACGAAACGGACCTCCTACGGTCGAAACGGGGGTCCTGTTCATCGGGAGGGGTGTGGCGTACCACAAAACGGGACTCCACGGGATACTGTTCATCTCCACCGTCGACCTCCTCCAGCCTCCACGGGCTATCGTCGACCTCCTCCAGCCTCCGCGGGCTCCTGTTCATCCAGCCTCCATCGCGCGCTACTCCACCGGCTATAGTTCAACCACCCCTCCACGGGCACCCCTCCACCGTCTACTGTTCATCCAGCACTCCACACCACGGGGTCCTGTTCAACCACCCCTCCACGGGCACCCCTCCACCGTCTACTGTTCATCCAGCCCTCCACCACACCACGGGGTCCTGTTCATCCAGAGGCAACGCCACCGCTCACTGTTCATCCAACCCCCCCCCCCCCCCCCCCCCCCACCCCCCCCCCCCCCCCCATCCCAGAGGCAGCATCGATCGGCTTCAGTTAGCAGTAGTAGCCTGCAGTGCAATCGCTCGGGTTCAGTTAGAGCCCAACACCTCGCTCGGGTTCAGTTAGAGCCAATGCCTCGCACACACGCGCGTACTGTACGAGATAAACGAGCATCTCTCAGCCCCGACCTCCCACCGTAACCGGGAACTCCCTGAAATTTTCCTCCCCCTCGCTTCTACCATGGTTTTTTCCGTCATGGACGGCCCAAAGAATATCATGCAGCTGCGTCTCCGGCCCGCCCAGGATGAAAAGCCCATTTTCTGCCATGATTTTTTGTCATAGAAGTAGGAGCCCACCACATCTATGATGATACCGGGTTTTGTCACAATTATCGTCATAGAAGTGTCATATGTATGACAGAAAAAATTTCGTTCGTCCCAAAATGTCACGGATGTGTCTTTTTTTGTAGTGCATCTTTGGTATCCGAAGTGCCCGGATTCCTTGATGTGTTGTTGCTGCGAGCCAGCCAGCTATCCTCGCCTGCGCAAAAGCGGGTCATGAGTGTCGTGAGGGCTGCCATAGACTTCGGCTTCTCCTGGCCGAGGTGTCGGGCGAGCCACTCGTCACTGATGTTATGCTTGAATGCCGCTAAGGCCTCTGCATCCGGATAGTCGACAATTTGGTTTTTCTTAGTTAGGAACCGTGTCCAGAATTGCCTAGCCGATTCCCCTGGCTGCTGAGTTATATGGATCAAGTCATCAGCATCCGGTGGTCGCACATAAGTGCCCTGGAAGTTGTCACGGAATGTGTCTTCCAAATCCTCCCAACTATCGACGGAGTCTGCTGGCAAGCTATTCAGCCAATTCTGAGCTGGTCCTTTGAGTTTTAGTGGGAGGTACTTGATGGCATGCAGATCATCACCGCGAGCCATGTGGATATGGAGGAGGAAATCCTCAATCCATACAGCAGGATCTGTTGTACCATCATACGATTCGATATTTACGGGTTTAAAACCCTCCGGGAATTCGTGATCCATAACTTCATCAGTGAAGCATAGGGGTGTGCGGCGCCTCTGTGCCGGGCTATATTATGACACAGTTCATATGAGTCTTGTCTGCTGTGTTCGGCCTGGCCGGATTTGCTTTTAGTGTATCCGGCGCGATGATCATCATCCCGCGTTGGCGCGCGCCCTCGTGACCCGTATATCGACCTTGCATGTTTTGCCCTGCTGTCCAATACGTCTCGCAGGTCCAGTGTGTTGCCCCGGGCCTTGGTATTTTTGTTTGAGTGGCGGCGGGGTGCAGGCTGAACATCAGGCTGAAACGCCTCTCTGGCTCGGCCACGAGGTGGCTGGTGAGCCGCATCGTACACTGGTGATGTTGGTTTCAATGCTTCCTCCTCGAGGTGAGGTAGCAACCTGCGCTGTGGGAAATTCTTGGAGGGGCGCTCGAGTTCGTATTCCTTGGCCGCAAGGACTTCGGTCCATCTGTCTGCTAGCAAATCTTGGTCAGCTTGAAGCTGTTGTTGCTTTTTCTTCAAGTTGTTTGATGTGGCCATAAGCCTACGCTTGAAGCGCTCCTGCTCGACGGGATCCTCAGGCACGATAAATTCTTCGTCGCCGTGGCTCACCTCGTCTTCGCAGATAGGCATGTAATTGTCTTCCTACGATTCTCCATCTGCCGCCCGCTCTGGAGGGCTAGCTTGTTCACTCTCCCGCTCTAAATCATGCTGGAGGGGATTGTTGTCGTCTTCGGCACTATCCGGAGTGTTATTATCTCTTGTGCCGGTATTACTACTTTTGCTATGGCAGGACTTAGAGCGGCGCCGCTGACGTCGGTGCTTGAGTTGCTTCTTGGAAGGGTCATCCCCCGGTGTCTAGTCGCCATTGTCTTCTTTGGGGGTGTCCACCATGTATATATCATATGATGAGGTGGTGGTCCAGCGCCCTGTGGGCGGTGGTTCCTGTTCGTCTCCTGCATCGTCGTCCATACCGTTGATCTCTTCGGAGTTGAAGTCGATCATGTTAGTTAAACCGTCGACAGTGGCTACTAAGTGGGTGGTGGGCGGGGAGAAAATTTCTTCATCATCCGCATCCCATCCTAGCCGAATATAGTTCGGCCAAGGTTCTCCTGACAAAGAGAGGGGCCTTAATGAATTTAGCACATCGCCGAAAGGCGAGTGCTGAAAGATATCCATGGACGTAAACTCCATGATCGGTGCCCAATCGGATTCGACAGGCACGGATGCAGGTAGCTCGGAGTCCATGGACGGAGACGAATCTAGTGGTTCGGCAACACGGCTCTCGTAAGGGGTGAAGTCAGTATCCGTCTCTGTCGCCACTGAGAGTGCTGCCTCCATGGCGGGCTCTATCCACCCATCCTCGGATGGCGCAATTTGCTCCGGATTGAAGGCCGGAGTAGTTGTAGATGTGATCTTTCGAACACTGTCCGATCGTAGAGCCAAATCATGCTCGTCGTGATCGTGCGGCGCACCTGACATGGGATCGAATCCGTCGAAGATCAAGTCTCCGCGGATGTCAGCAGTGTAGTTTAAGTTTCTGAACCAGACCTGATGGCCAGGGGCGTAGCTCTCGATCTGCTCCAGATGGCCAAGCGAGTTGGCCCGCAGTGCGAAGCCGCCGAATATGAAGATCTATCCGGGGAGGAAAACCTCACCCTAGACCGCATCGTTACCGATGATCGAGGGAGCCATCAAGCCTTACGTTGACGGCATAGTGGAACTCTCAATGAAAGCACCAATGTCGGTGTAAAAACCGGCGGATCTCGGGTAGGGGGTCCCGAACTGTGCATCTAAGGCGGATGGTAACAGGAGGCAGGGGACACGATGTTTACCCAGGTTCGGGCCCTCTCGATGGAGGTAATACCCAATGTCCTGCTTGATTGATCTTGACGATATGACTATTACAAGAGTTTATCTACCACGAGATCGTAGAGGCTAAACCCTAGAAGCTAGCCTATGGTATGATTGTATGTCGTCCTACGGACTAAACCCTCCGATTTATATAGACACCGGAGGGGGCTAGGGTTACACAGAGTCGGTTACAAGGGAGGAGATCTACATATCCGTATTGTCAAGCTTGCTTTCCACGCCAAGGAGAGTCCCATCCGGACACGAGACGAAATCTTCAATCTTGTATCTTCATGTCCAACAGTCCGGCTGTTCGGAGACCCCCTAATCCAGGACTCCCTCAATAGCCACCGTCGATGACTTAACCGATGTACTTTACTATGGCTCCGAAGACATCGACGATATGGATGACGATGCCGACAGGGAGCAAGGCCAAGACCCGCCATTCGCTGGAAGTTGGACGGCCACCTCTTCGTACGACGTGTACATGGTTGATACACCTAAAGGATCTGGCGGCGATAAAGAAGAGCCAGATAAGAATAAAACTTCTGAGACGCAGTCCAAGCGCAGGTGCCCCAAATGCTGTTCTAAGCCTCATCGCTCAAAGGATGGCAACACTTGCACCGAAGAGAATAGTACTCTGGGCGACGCCGGAAACAATGAAGACCCTATCGGCTCTGCATCCGAACAGGAGGAACATGACAACACACAAAACAACCCCAATGAACAGGCCATAAAAGATAACTCGGAGGACGATAGTTACCATCCACCCTCCGAAGAGGAGATAAGCCTCGGCAACAAAGACTTCATCGTGCCGGAGGACCCTCTGGAGCAGGAGCATTTTAAACTCCAGCTCATAGCCACAACAAGGAGCCTGAAAAAGAAACAGCAGTAGCTTCAAGCTGAACAAGACCTGCTCGTCGACAGATGGACCGACGTCCTAACAGCCGAAGAATACGGCCTCAAGTGCCCAGCCAAGAGCTATCCCGAAACGCAAACTGCTACCACAATTTGATGAGGAGGCACCGGAACACACATCTCCCTCACGTAATGCGGAACGACCACTGCGTGGTCGAGACAGGACGGCCGACCGGCCACCCCGCGGCCGGGACAAAGTGGCTACTCAGGCCGAACAACAGCCCGCCCCACCGCCTCGCAAAAATAGAGACGGAAGAGTTTGGGGTCACACATACGACCTCCGTCAAATCCTGGACAATAGAATAGGACACAGAAGATAGATCTACGGATCATGAGGGCGTGCCTCGAGGCACGAGGAGGGCTACTTATTCAGACGTGATAAATCTAGCCATGCCTGGGCCGAACACCGCAGAGGGACTCCATGGGAACTACGCCACGACGCAGCCCGATATAGAGGCGCCACACACCCTCTCTACATTACAGATGAAGTATTGGGCCATGAATTCCCCGAGGCATTCAAGCCCATCAATATAGAATCATACAACGGCACAACCGTTCCCGCAGTATGGATCGAGGACTTTATCCTCCACATCCACATGGCTCGAGGAGATGATCTCTACACCATTAAATACCTCCCACTAAAGCTCAAAGGGCTAGCTCGGCACTAGCTTAACAACCTGCCTTAAAATTCCATCGGCAGCTAGGAGGACTTGGAAGAAGCTTTCCTAGACAACTTCTAAGGAACTTATGTCCGGCCACCAGACGCCGATGACTTAAGCCACATAGTTCAACAACCTGGAGAATCAGCCAGAAAATTCTAGACTAGGTTCCTAACCAAAAGGAACTAGATCGTTGACTGTCCGAATGCCGAGGCCTTAGCAGCCTTCAAACATAGCATCCGTGACGAATGCCTAGCACGCCACCTCGGCCAAGAAAAGCCGAAGTCCATGGCAATCCTCACGGCACTCATGACCCGCTTTTGCGCAGGAGAGGATAGTTGGCTGGCCCGTAGTAACAATACGGCCAACAAAACAAGCCCCTCCGAGGCCAAGAACAGCACCGGCAAGCTTCGGCGCAACAGAAACAAACGCCGAAGCAATGATGATAACACCGATGACACAACAGTTCATGCCGGGTTCAGTGGCTCCAAGTCCGGCCAGTGAAAGAAGCCCTATAAAAGGAGCAACGGAAAACAATCCAGCTTGGACCGCATACTTGATCGTCCTTGCCAAATTCATGGCACCCCAGACAAACCGGTCAACCATAAGAGATCGTCGGGTCTTCAAACAAGCCAACAAAGCAAATAGCAGAGGCAGAGAAGGGGAATCACAGAGCGAGAACAACGACGAAGAGCCCCGGCAGCCAAACACCGGGGGGGCAAAAGAGATTTCCCCCTCAAGTCAAAACGGTAAACATGATATATATTACACATATCCCCAAAAGGGAGCGCGAGCGCGCACTCAGGGATGTCTACGCGATAGAGCCAGTCGCCCCAAAATTCAATCTGTGGTCGTCCTTCCCGATCACCTTCGATCGATGAGACCACCCCACTAGTATCCGCCATGGCGGTTCAGCCGCTCTAGTTCTTGACCCAATTATTGACGGGTTCCACCTAAGTTGAGTCCTGATGGATGGTGGTAGCAGCCTCAACCTGCTCTACCAAGACACAGTGCGGAAAATGGGAATTGACCCCTCACGAATCGAACCAAAAAATACCACCTTTAAAGGAGTCATTCCAGGCGTAGAAGCCCGTTGTACGGGCCCAATAACACTGGAAGTAGTATTTGGTTCTCCTGATAACTTCCGAAGCGAAGAACTAATCTTTGATATCGTCCCATTCCACAGCGGCTATCATGCTCTGCTCGGACGAACTGCATTCGCTAGATTCAACGCGGTGCAACATTACGCTTATCTTAAACTGAAGTTGCCCGGTCCACGTGGCGTCATTGTGGTAAACAGAAATATAGAACACTCCCTCCGTACAGAAGAGCACAGCGCCGCCCTAGCAGCAAAAATACAGAGTGGCCTTCTCAAGCAGCACTATAATCCGGCTGCCGAGCCCCTGGACACCACTAAGAGACTCCGGACTACACTGCAGCATGACAGCTCAGCTTGTCACAAGCCAAACTACCAATTTGGCCTACGCCCCAGCCCTGATGAGGCAATGGTGTTAGTACCACGCGCATTTAAACTATGCACTCAAAACGCCATGGGTACGGACGGAGGCACAACTTGCTCGTGATCCACAGTACGGCTTGATAGAGCCTGGGATTTGCACGTTTCTACTTTTTCTTTTTTACGGGTTTTTCTTTTCCTTTTTCAAGGTCTATGCGGATGACCCGTTTGCAGAACACACCAAGGAGGCAACGAGCTCTGGCGTACAAGGGAACCCCCAGGTGGTCTCTAATAAATGATTAATATACTTGATTTACGTACCCACATGCAGCTCACCCTTGGTTACTGCATGTTAAAAAGCCTTACTTGCTTATCGCATTACTACTACAAAGTACGCCTCGACGTACTGATTATACCACAAAGGTGAATAAATGGTGGCGTCAGCTCATTACTTAATCTTTTCCGTTCCCTCACCTCAGTATCTATTACTCATTGCACATGTACAACATGGTACTACTAATATGCCAGGGGCTTCATTATACCCAGCATCACGGCAATAAAAGTCTGAACTCTTTTTCAATACAGTTCGGCACCCCAAACTTATAGCATTATATGCATCGGCTCCGAATCATGTCTTTGGTCAATAGTTGGGTTGCCCGGCTCCTGTGCTTACTACCTTACGTTCCGCTATACAGGATAGGGTAGTAAAGGGATAACTATTGCGATTGTGTCCCGGTTCTTCCGGACGAGCACCTTAGTAGAGAAAGCCGAAAACTGACTGTCATGATGCGGCGAGAGCCGGTCAGCTGTTCGTGAGGTTCCAAATCGTTGGAGATTTTTCCCGCTTCTTGCGAACAGTGGGTTCTTCCGATTTGGCATGTATAGCGCCCCTAATTTGGCCTTCCGAACACCAGGGGCTTCGCCAAACTATATTCATTGTCAAACTCCTATGGCTAAGTGAGGGCGGTAAAGGTCGCATAGTCTGATTGCCTTGTTCGTTGCGCTAACCACCTCCTTTAAGGACCAGAATGTGGAGTAAAGAGTGTTTAGATTTATCCCGAACACCCCCGTACTATCTACGTGGGGGCCGAAGCCGACGACTGGTCATCCCTCAGATTTAATAAACGGTCGCACAGGAGGTAAAATTCAAAATTAATAACATTATATTACATAACATCTTCGTTCCATATTACAAGGCAAGAAAATACATATGTTCTCACGGGAATATAATATCCTTCGAACACTTCCAGGACACCATCAAAATAGTGCTCGGGTCGAAGATGCTCCTTGCCCTCTGGCGGCCCCTCGGTCATCAGCTTCTTGGCATCTAGCTTCGCCCAATGCGTCTTGACGCAGGCAAAAGCCATACGCGCACCTTCAATACAGACCGACCGCTTCACGACTTCGAGCCGCGGACAGGCACTCACGAGCCGCCGCACAAGCCTGAAATAGCTGCCAGGTATGGTATCGGCAGGCCACAGCCGGACTATAAAGTCCTTCATGGCTAACTCTACCAACCGGTGTAGCTGGACCAGCTGCTTTAGCTGGTCGCTGAAGGATACCGGATGTTCGGATCCCAGATATTGGGACCAGAACAGCTTCTCCGTGGACATCCCTTCCTCGGCTCTATAATGCTCGGCCGCATCCGATACACTGTGCGGTAGACCTATAAATGCCCCTGGAAAACCGAAATTCAGGGTAAGTACAACGGACGTTGATTCTACATACTTGCTTAGCATGGTGAAGGTCTTACCCACCGCAAACTGTTGGGCCACCTGAATCTCCTGGAGGGTACTCCAAGCTTCGGCTCGTGCATCCCGAGCGCTCTGAAGAGCCTTCGCCAATTCGGCCACTTGCACCTTACAATCGCGCTCCAGGGCCTCGAATTTTTTTATCGCGCCCTAGAGCTGTTGTTGCGCCTCGCCAACCCGGGTCTTGTCATGGAATTGTCATGGCAGATGTCCTTAATGTGAGGACTTAGTCACAAGGCCAACGCATCTATGTGGTAGCTTGAGAGGGGTTGAGTGGAATCGAGAGATGCAACACAAGACAAGGATTTAGACAGCTTCGGGCCCCGGGAAATATCATCCGGTAATAACCCTACATGCTGTTTGTGGCTAGATCTCATTATGCTCATGAGAGAGTCACCGGTAAGCCGGCTCTTTGTGTCTAGCCCTAGAGATTATTTTTTGTCCCTCCTTGGCGAGCCCTGCCCCTCCTTATATATGTTGACGGGGCGGGTTACATATGGAGTCCTAGTAGGACTAGGACTAGTCTATCCTTTCTCACAAGTTGAATACAAGTTCGGGTCTTGCTTCCTCATGAAGGAAATATTCGTCATCCCTTTCGTCTTAAGCTGGCCCACTAGAGTATAAACCGGCCCACTGGGCCATGGGCTTTGTCGTCCGTCTGACCCGCCCGCTGGGTCTCAAGTGAGTCACAATGTCCAGGCGGGTTACATGTAAACCTCCATGTCCGGGCGGATCGCCCGTGAGTCGCCAAGCTGCAGCCACGTCTCTGGTGAGTCGCCAAGCCCGGTCGGGTCATACCGCGGGGTATATCCCCGACATTAGCCCCCAGTTTAATTTGGATTTATCCATGTTAAACTGATCCTGTAAAATAAACACAAGAACAAACTTGATAGGTTGTGCTCTGGGTTAAATATTTTCCTGAACCGGCACCTGATCATCTTTAAATCCTTGTCATGTCCTCCTGGATGCATACTCAAAGATCTTATAGCAAATCTCTTTTAACAGATATGTCCAAACCTTGCCAATGCAAAAATCCAAATACTTCTTTTGAGAAATCCGGGTCAATAGGCCAGCTTTAGAGCCAATTTGCGAAAATTGGTATCTTATAGAGAAATATTGTAATAAATAATCCACTTGAATCGGCTTCCAAAGCTCCGGTTTAAAAAATATTGGTCTTGAAAAAACTCATCTGACTTTCAACCGGCTTGTAGAACTTGCCGGTTTATCATTGCCAAAATATCCGGTTTGTAAATATTGATAGCACCGGGTCATAATGGTTGCCGATGCTCGGTCATAATTATTGGTGACACCGGGTCAATCTGATTTACTCAAAACTGAGAATTTGAAGATTTTTTCTCCCTTATATCCATATTACCTGTAGCCCCCAAGTCTTGAGCAGAAACAAAGTCATGACTTAAGACTTGCTTCAATATAAATACTGCCACTTTGAAGAAATCCATGTTGTTCATCTTAATCACTGGTAAAGACTGAATACTCCATATATGTAGCCCCCAAGTGCCGGGTTGTCATGCTTGCAGCAACCTGGGACTTGTAATTGCCTTATACTCATAAAAACCTATAACCAGTGTAGCCCCCAAGGGCCGGGTCATTATGCAATAATGAGCAGGGACTTTGTAGATGTAACCATGTAAACTTGAATAGCAATGTGTAGCCCCCAAGGGCCGACTTAGTAAGATAATACTGAGGAGGGACTTTGTATATAATTTATAGATAATAACATCATATAATATGATCTCCACCATGGGGCTTGAACCCACGTCCACAAGGTTAAGAGCTTTGTGCTTTACCAACTGAGCAGTGGACCCTTCAATATAATGGAATAAAAACTTGTCTACCTTGAATAGTTTGATAGGAGCAATTGGTAGCCCCCAAGGGCCGGCTCATTATGATGTGATGAGTCGGGTCTTCAATAAGGTGAGCAAAAAATGACTTTACATTAGCCCCCCAAGTGCCATGGTGCATGCTGGCAGTGACATGGGACTTGCATATTTGATGTAATCTTAACTTGAATAATGTAGCCCAAAAGTGTCGGGTCGTAAGCCTGCAGCGACTCGAGACTATTCCTTCCAATGTAGAATAAATCATATCCATTGATAAAATAATAGCCATTGCGCCAAAGCGACTTTGAACACCTTATCTCTTGACAAGTAAATCCAGAGTTTAAATACCCGGCGGCTCTTGGCCGATGGCGATTTAATACGCCTCCATTGTAAGCCAGAATTTTTATAACCCGGTAGCTTATAGCCTTTGAGAAAATCCAGAACATATGATCATTTTAAAGCATCAATTTTAATGATGAGCTTGGACTTAAGCATTTATATAACTCATAGTTCTGCAAATCTTGCACAAAGTTTAAACAACATACGCCCTGGCGACTTAATGTCAAAAGCCAGCGCGGGTAACTACCCAAATGTAGTCTTATCATGTGATATTGAATTTGCACTGTCGGTCTATGTGACCTATACAGTAAGGGTGGTAACCCAATCTTTGATACGCGCATGATTCCAATGGCGTAATTCAAAATATACCGGTGGCTTAAAGTCCTTAGCCAGGGCTGGTTTAAACATAATTATGTATAAACAATATCATACTTGTGATATTGAATCGTACTGCCGGCTTATGATACCTGTGCAGTAAGGGTGATAACCCAAAACTTTAGAAGTTAAACCTTCCAAGTATTAATATTGTCATATGCTGGCGACTTGTTCGTCGAAAGCAAGGTGTAACATACCAAATTTTCAATTTGGAATGTTATACAAATAGATCATCATTGCATATCATATTTTATTTGCATTTTGGTTGATCCTAGAAATTCTACGCAACTCAAGGACCCTCGAAGAGAGTTGGGGATTTTTGTTATTTTCATATTTGAGTTTTCTCAAATTTTATAAATAGGATCATTTGATTTTATTTATTTTATCTTCAATTATTTCTATTATCAAAATATGAGAGAGGGAATAAAATTACTATCCCAAAATAATAAAATATTGAGGATTTAATAATAAAATCAAATAAGATTTTATTTGGATTTATTTGCTATTTTATTTGAATTTAGGAAAAATGCACGTTTTTTAAAATTGCATTTAGGCCCCAAATAAATGTTCATCCTGTGCGGCTTGATTTTAAAAGACAGGGAAAATTTATTTTGGGATTTTTGGATTCCGTTTAGTATTCCTTTTGTTTTTTTTCTGAGCGTAATTATTTAACAAAAAAGTCCGAACCGACCTTGGGCCGTGTCCGGCCAGGACTCCGCCTGGCCGGGGGCTTTATATAGCGCCGCCTCGGGCCGCCCCCAGCCCATAACCGTGCCCCGCCCCAAACCCTAGCTAGCCGCCCCGCCGCCGCCGGAGTTCACCACCGACGAGGTCGAACCGCCCGCCGGTTTTTTTAGAAAACTGTTGGTTTTCAATAGGTTTTTTTGGGTTTTTTAGATTCGTTTTTTTATAGATCGGTTTTTTTGTCGGTTTAGTTAATTAGCGAGCGTTCGCTCATTTGTTCATTTTAACGAACGCGTTCTTTGTTTAGATCTAGATAACGAACGTTCGTTCGTTAATCTATTCGTCGTTTTTATTTTTCTTAGATTAAATCTGTGATTTTTCTGATTGCGATTTCTAATCCGATTTTCGTTCTAGTATAACTTTTCGCTCGTTTATCAGAATCAGGCGATTCAAGCGCCTGGAGTTTCGTCTCGAAACCCTCTTTCCGTTTAACCAACTCAAACAAGTTTTTGCCTTTGTAAAATTTGACCTAGATCCATAATAGCAAATGAAGCTTGTTTCTTTTGCCGTTTCTCTTTCGTTGCTTCGTTCGATTTGATTATTTTTGCCAACCGGAGTTCTTAAGTTGAACTTTCTGGTCAGATATCTTATTTGAGTTTTACCTGTGCATTAGTTGAGTACTTATTGTATGCTTGTTTGTTTGCGATAGAGTACCCGGAGTGCGCCGCTTGTTACTTCGAGTCTCTAGGTTTTGCGGATCATCAGCAAGGCAAGTAACACTTTGATCATACCTCCTACTACCCAGTTTTTATTGCATTAGGTCAGGCCTCACACATTCCATGTTTAGGATCTAATTAAATTGTGGGTTTGGGAAGTAGATGAGGTAGTACCCATTACCTGTGATTATCCAACCTTTGGGAGTTACTTATATGTTTGCTTATTATGCCATGCTATGCTAGTAGACGTGGATTGGGTGAGTGAAATCCATGACAGATGTGAGTTTGTTAAATTAATGGTTTATCTAAGGTGGCAACTTAAACACACATCTGGGTGGATTGAGGAACCTGGGTATTCCAGCGATTGCCTATTTTCTTTTGGACCGCCACCCAGGCTCAAAGGGATCATGAGATTATTCATGCTAGAAACTTCCGTGTGCAGCCACAAGCTACTATGGGCTCTAGCATAGTTGACTAAGTTGTGCGAACTCTTACAGTGGTAGACTAGCAGATGTAGGGGAAAGTAGGTGTAACGGTCTACCCGTTCGTAAGGTGTGAGCGCTTCTGAAATACTATGTCTTGGTCATCCGTTTCTCAAACACCATGTAGTGCGAGAATCCCAATGGAGGAGATCAAGTCTTGTGGGGAAAAGTGTGCAAAACTCTACAGAGTGTATAAACTAATCATGGTTAGCCGTGTCCCCGGTTATGGACATCTTGAGTATCTAGTACTTGGATTATCATGTGAATCTCATCATGTTACTCTAATTAATTTGTTGGGTTTTTAATGATGATGCTTAATTGGGATTGAGAGGGTGTCTACGCTCTCAATGTTTAACAACCACCATGATAGTTAAATAAAATTTATTCCTTTGCAGTAGGGAAAAATTGGCTTTACGCAAAATTGTAACCATAGAGCTTTCCACCAGCCAAATATGCATGTAGTATAGTCTTATTCCTTCATTGCTCTCTATGTGTTACATTGCCAGCATATTCCATGTGCTGACCCGTTTCGGGCTGCAACGTTCGTGTTGCAGACTTTACAGATGACGAGTAAGGTGTTTTTAGGTCGTGGTTCTATACTCAGTGATGCCGTTGGAGTTGATGGACTCACTTATCTTCCAAGCCTTCCGCGGTTATCGTTATTAGATGGCCTTAAGCCATATTTATTGTAATAAGTTCTCTTTTGAGACTCGATGTAATAAGTGTGTGATTGCTACTCTGTTATAAATCCTTCAAGTACTGTGTGGTGTCAGCATTACTGATCCAGGGATGACACCGGAGCACAGAGATTGGACCGTTTGAGGTCTGGTCGCTACAAGATGGTATCAGAGCACACGCTGACTGTAGGACACGACCACTAAGCTAAAGCCCTAGATCACTACTCACTCTTCTCATTCTGACTCCTCATCTTTTCTACTCTTTTAGGATGGCGGATGCAAGGAACAAGTTCACACAACCGGATGAAGATACACCCTTTGGATGCCACTTGAAGGAAGTCACTAGATATCTGAACATAGGAGTACCAACCTTCACCGGGACTTACAACGCCACTTTACCTGAAGAGGAGCGCTGGATGATTCAAGTTCAAGTTCCAGGAAGGACGTTTATGCCAGTCATCGAGCCCATAGAGTTTTCCTTCGATGCACCAACATGGAGTCTAGGAAAGAGCATGGCAGCTGATACGTCTCCGTCGTATCTATAATTTTTGATTGTTCCATGCCTATATTCTACAACTTCCATATACTTTTGGCAACTTTTTATATTATTTTTGGGACTAACATATTGATCCACTGCCCAGTGCCAGTTCCTGTTTGTTGCATGTTTTTTGTTTCGCAGAAACCCAATATCAAACGGAGTCCAAACGGGATAAAAACGGACGGAGAATTATTTTGGAATATTTATGATTTTTGGGAAGTAAAATCGACGCGAGACGGTGTCCGAGGGTGGCACGAGGTAGGGGGGCGTGCCCCAGGGTGTCAGGCGCGCCCCTAACCCTCGTGGCCACCCCGTAAGGTGGTTGATGCCCTTCGTTTGCTGCAAGAAAGCTAATTTCTGGATAGAGATCGTCTCAAAATTTCAGCCCAATCGGAGTTATGGATCTCCGGGAATATAAGAGACAGTGAAAGGGAAGAATCTGAGAACGCAGAAACAGAGAGAAACAGAGAGATAGATCCAATCTCGGAGGGGCTCTCGCCCCTCCTGTCGTGGTTTTGTCATGGCAGATGTACTGGAGAAAGGACTTAGTCGTGGAGTCATCGCGACGGGTTAGCTTGAAGGGGTTAAAGCGGACACAGGGACGCAAGAGAGTTTATACTAGTTCAGCCCCTTCGATGAAGGTAAAAGCCTACGTCTAGTTGTGATGGAATTGATGGGGTTTCGATTACTAGGGAGCAAACAAGCTTCGCCTATGTCTCGAGTTGTTGTCTGTTGTCCTTGAACCGCCGCCGGGTCGTCCCCTTATATACACGGGTGACTCTCGTCGGTTCACAGAGTCCCAATACCGGCTCATAGATGTGTCCGGTTTGGTCTCTACTTATTCCTAACTTACAATACATGTTAACTACTAACGCCGGTTTACGGCTACAGGTTTTGAACCGACCATGGGCCTTGAGCCCTCATCTGCTTTCTTGGGTTTTAACATACTTAACTACTGACGAAGTTAACCCGGCCCAGATAGGCCGGTTTACGCCCAGCAGTAATATCCCCAACATTAGGCCCCAGATTGATTTGAACGGGTTCCTATCAATCCTTTAACCAAAGCTTCAACTTCAACATTTTCTCATAAATTGGTAAACCGCCATGATGTCATCTTCTCTGATTGCTGTAAACCGGAGTGACGTCACCTGTCATAACGAAGCTATCCATTATGCTTCTTTGTTTAATAGATCTGCGGAAATCGAGGCGACAGCTCCGTTTCGTGGTCCCTTGATTGTCGCGCCTGACACATGTCCTTTCGCCTATAAATAGGACCGAAGGGTCATTTCTTTTCTCCCCTTCGTGCCTTCTTCGTCTTCCTCGCGTCGCCAGCCTCGGAGCTCCGCCGCCGCCGTCGACCTCTGCCTCAACCTTGGCCGCGGCATCAACCTGTGTGCACCAGAGCATCGCGGCAACCTTCCGCGTCTTCCTCAGCTCCGGTAAATCTTCTATCCTTTCCCCCGCAGATCTGACCTAGGGTTTCACAGTTCTTCAGTGTTCATCGTCTGCCTCTTGCTCATACGATAGATCTTTAGATGGCTCCTCAAATCTTTATTCTGTGCCATGGTAGCTGTTTACCCTTCACTTTCACTTACACATCTCAAAACCATAGATCTGTATGTACGTCTTGCTCATTGATTCGGTACTGCTCCTTTTGGACTTCTGAATATTTATCTTTTTTCTGAACTTGCTTCAGATCCATCGCTGTAGAGAAATCTTATGAAATTTGTTTCTATAAACTTACTCATTTGCTTCAATGTTTAAACCAGGCGGTTTAACCTTGTAGAAAAAAATTGCCAAACCGGTATATACCATTAGTACCCTTCTTGAACCGCCAGATGTTGTAGCTTCATAAGACTCCGGTTCAGATAGATCTGTCTCCGGTTTAACACTGCACATACCGATGTACCTTGATCAAATGCATTTTTGAACCGGGATCTTCTACCTTGTAGATTCCATCATGGCCAAGCAAGTATATGAGTGCAATTGGGTTCCTTCTCGCGTCACAGAGGCTCAGCTGGACGATCTAGTCCTGATCGACGCTTTAGGCAGCAAAGATACCATCCATTGGAGGGCTCCTGGCAAAGAATGCCCTCCCACTCCTCAAGAAGGAGAGGTTGTTGTTTTCGTAGACCACTTAGCTCGGGGCTTTAAGCCGCCCGGTTCTAAATTTTACCGGGACGTTTTGGCCGATTTCCAACTCCATCCATAAGACACTGGCCCCAATTCTGTTACAAATATGTGTCACTTCCAAGTGCTCTGTGAGGCGTTCTTTCAAGAGGAGCCCACAGTGGAATTGTTCAGAGACCTTTTCCATCTAAACCGCCGTACTGAGTTTACTGACGTTCCAATACAGAGTTGGGTGGCGTGGCGATCCAGAAAAGGAAAGAGGTCACATATCCTCATGCCAAACTGCACAGCCACCCCAAAGAGTGGAATCAGACGTGGTTCTATTGCAAAGACACCTCGCCTGCTGGTGAGAATCCCTTGCCTGGCTTTCGTCCGGAGCGGCTCAGCAATACACACCCTTTTCCGCAAAGATTGACTGCCCAGGAGAGAAGCAAATATGCTCCTCAACTGTCAAAGCTTAGAGCCTTTATGGCCAACGGTTTAACAGGGGTTGATCTCGCTCGATGTTGGATATCATGGAGCATACTGCCCCTTAGTTAGCTCTCCGGTTTGATGTGCGAGTATACCGGCAGTGTTGATGACCCACTGCGACATTCCAAAATCCAGCTCACCGATGAAGAGATCAAAGAGGCTGTAAATAAGATGCTGAATGAACCGGAACATATCTGTGCTAAAAACGGCCTGCTTCCCTTCTGTGACACCAACAAACCGCCAGCTGTAAGACCTTGATTTTTCCTTTTGCTGAATCTATTTATTGACATATCTGGTCATTTTTTAATATCAGTGTCTGCGTAATCAGGGCAATGATCTGTTTTGGAGCAAGAAATTGCCACAGGAGAAACCAGAAAAACCAGACAAACCGGAAAGAGCAACCCGGCAAAAGACTAAAGCTGTAAAGAAGACTGCCCACAGGAAAAGAACTACTGCATCTTCTAATCTGGCTCCTGATGATGATGTGGATAATCCGAACCTTGAGGTAAAGCTTGACTCACTTGGCTTATTTTTCAGGATGATGCCGAAGCCAGCGTGCAGAGGTAATTATTCTCTCTTCCGATTCAGAACCTTTGCCTTCGCTAAAAATCCGTCAGGCAAACCGGAAAGTTAAATTTTCTCATCCTCTTGCTTATTTGGATCCCAAATTTCTTATGAACACCCAACAGCACGAAGCTCGTCGCACAACCCGGCACAGCGGCTAGGTAGTTACCTCCGCCAGTTTACCGAACAGTCCGGTTCGAAAACACCGTTCAGAGGTCTCTAATTTGCTTGTCAGTGATTGTCCTAAAGCGGGCTGCTTTCGTCAACCTCTTAATCCATATGACTCCGATTACCAGGTTACTTCCCACTCATCTTCTGGCGAGTCATCGGCTACTCAGCTGCCACCGCTCAAAATGGTGCTTGGGTAAGCTATACTTATTATGATACTTGCAGCACATTGCCTTAGAACATATGCTGTATTTGATTTTGTTATTCTTTTCAGGGCCAAACCTAGGCCAAGCAAGAAGGCCCGCCTGGACAAAGCGGCCGAAGAAGATGCCGTTCTTGAGCCAGGCAAGACACCCGATCTTGAAGCAGCTATTCCTGAGGATATACCCAACGATCCACCGCAGCAGGACGACGATCTTATTGCTGAAGAGAGACCTACTGATGCCTCAGGTCCTATCAATCAGCCCACAGGCTCCCTCCGGATTGAGGGATCCACCGGTCCAGCAAAACCTACTGACAAACCAACAGCCCCAGTGCAAACCGGCGATACTCAGGAGGATGAGGTTGTCATTACTGGTACTGGCCATGCCGAGCCAAGCAATCCTGTTTCTTTGTCCAAACATTCTGCCAAGGAAGAATTTGCTGCCTTTGGTAAAGGCAAGTGGAATGCTGATCTGGCAACTTACACTGCTCTGAACGCCCAAGATATCCATTCCGGCTACCTGAACCGGCTATATACCAGCCGTGACTATGAAGCCAGTCTGGTTAATATGATGAAGGATAAATACGAGGTAACGTCCATATGCTCTTTCTTGCTTGTATGCTTCCATATTTGCTGACTCTCCTAGCCCCCAAGGGCCGGTTTGTAATCTTCTTTCAAACTGGGACTTACTAACATAAATCTTAATACTTTGAAATTCGCCGATGTAGCCCCCAAGGGCCGGTTCAACTTAGCGTAGTTAAACCGGTACTTTAAGTAATTGAGATTGCCGCATCGGAATATATATATAAGCAAATAGCCATTAGCCCCCAAGTGCCAAGTTGAATACTTGTATTGATCTTGGGACTTTGTAAGCAATTGAAAGATGAAGATCGAATATGCATTAGCCCCCAAGTGCTAAGTGCATAACTTGTTATGTGGTTGGTACTTCAATCCTTGTACCGTTTTGTTGAAGCATATAACTGTCTGCATGCAGGCGGAGCTGAAAACGAAAGAAAGCCAAGTCGCCGATCTCCAAGAAAACCTGAAAACCCAACAAGCTGAAACCTCCAAAGAAAAAGAGGAATTAACCAACGCTTTAAGCGCCATGGAACAGCTTAAGGAGAGCTTCAAGAAGAAGCGGGCGGATTGGGCCACTGAAAAGTCCGCTTTAATCAAACGAGCAGAGGATGCCGAGGCTGCACTAAAACCAGTAGCAGATGAACTGACCAGCATAAAGCGGCACGTGCATGCCATGACTACTGCTATCTTTGGTAAGTCAGTTTGACTTCTGAATTGGCTCTGCCTTCTTACAGAGTTGCCGGTTTATTAACCCTTTATGGTATTTCAGGGACATGCATTGGACACTTGGGGTCAGATGTGCAGAAGAAACTGAAAGCCGCCTATACATTGGTTGAACAATTGTATACTGGTGCCCAGCGGATCATCTGTACCGCATCCCATAACAAACCGGCACCCACTTTGATTCAAGACACTCTGATGAAACTGTCGGTGCTTCCTTCCCGGATTGAAGAGCTGAAGAAATCTGCTGCTCGAACCGGTGCGATCAATGGCTTAATCCGGGCAAAAGCCTGGGTGCCAGATTTTGATCCTAATGAAGCGGCTCAGGGCTATCCCAGCTTGAAGGAAGATGGGTCAGAATTTGGTGAAGCGGATCTGCGAGCAATAAACCGGGAGGTACGTCCGCTAGCTTGTCAATTGGCTGAAGAAGCAGACTTCTCTCATTATCAAGCCCAATATGACAATCAGAACAAGCGGATAGCTGCACCAATCCATGAATCGGAAAATCTGATCCCTCCAATCCGTAAGCATACTTACGCTCCCGATATTGACCCGTCATTGTTGATCCATGATGAAGCTGTTTTTCAAGCATTAATGGGAATCGACTGGACAACTGTTGATTTCCAGCCATTGGGTAGAGAAACGGAGGCTGAAGCGGCGCAGGATGACCCACAACCATCAGGCCAGGCTGGTGATCAAGCTTGAACCGGAAGCCGGTTTTAAAACTGCCTCTCCTTTGCAAAAAACAATGATATTATTATGGGCACCGTGTTGCCTTGTAATAGGCTAGCTGATACTTTTGATGCTGATATGCCTTTGTGCATAATTTGTTCTTCCTGTAGTGATGAACTTTGCAAAGCACTTTCTGCAATAAGAAACTCTTCAAGTGCCATCGCTGTTGTACCGTCAGGCGGAATATGATGTCTGCATATATGAAGTCAAAACATCCAAGAATTTTTAAGTATATGACCAAATTTTTGAGATACATAATACCTGCCATCGTTGAGCGTGAAGTTGGCGTGGCCAATCTTGAAGCGGAGTTTTGCAAACCCACACTGTTGGAGGAGATAACAGCTCCTGTATATATATGACACTGGTTTACCATGTAAACCATGCCGGGTTATAATAAACACCGTGTTACTCCATAAGAGGATGTTAACAACAAGGATCAAACCGGGCAAATAGTCTCCGGATTGACGTGAACTGTGTTCCGTCAATGGATTGGTTGAAAACTTTGTCGGTTTAAAAAGAACACAATAAAAAAGGAAAAAGTAAAAAGTGCGAAACAAAAGCAATGAGAAACCGTTTGCAAAAAAGGTTTATTTGAGCTGATCAAATGGCGTTACCATAGCCGAACACGACCAAGCTCCCGTTAGGTGTAACTATGGTTTTAGTCAGCCAGGTCCCCAAATGAAACCGTGGCATTTATGCTGACCAAGTGGCATGGCGATGGTTCGGGTTCGACCAAGCCCCCAAGTGATTCTGTGGCCTTAGGCCGATCAAGAGGCATGAGTGGTTCAGACGTGACCAAGTCCCCAAGTGATCTCGTGGCTCTCGCCTATCAAGAGGTATGGTATTGGTTTGGACACGACCAAACCTCCAAGTGATATAACATGATGCTTTTAGAAAAGCGAACTCAAGGGGTAAACCGGAGGCCGCTTTGGAACAGCTCCGTGTAACCACACATGATGTAAAAGAACAGATACCCCACTTTAGTTGAGGTTCCGGTTTATTATAGTTAATCATAATATATACATCGTTGTAATATGTACATAAGTAGAACCAATGGCTCAGGTATAATAAGGCCGAAGATGAGCTATGTTCCACGGCCTGTTGGTTTCCTTCTCTGATGTATGTGAGTCCTTATGCTCTCGAATATCGATCAGATAGTATGACCCGTTGTGCAGATTCTTGCTGACCACGAAAGGCCCCTCCCAAGGTGGGGATAACTTATGCATATCAGTCTAATCTTGGATGAGCCGAAGCACCAAATCTCCTTCCTGGAAGGTTCTGGTTCTGACTCGGCGACTGTGATAACGACGAAGATCCTATTGGTAAATCGCCGATCGGGCGGCTGCTATGTCACGCTCTTCATCCAACCGGTCCAAAGCATCTTGCCGTGCTGTCTCGTTGTCCGCTTCAATATAAGCCGTCACACGAGGTGAATCATGACGGATATCACTGGGGAGAACCGCCTCCGCTCCATAAACCATGAAGAACGGTGTGTATCCTGTTGACCTGTTGGGTGTTGTATTGATGCTCCATAATACAGATGGTAATTCTTCTACCCGACAACCCGGCGTTCTCTGCAAAGGTACCATGAGCCGGGGCTTGATGCCTCTCAAGATCTCTTGATTAGCTCTTTCTGCTTGACCATTGGACTGTGGGTGTGCCATTGATGAAACGTCGAGCCGGATGTGCTCCCGTTCGCAGAACTCCTTCATGGCACCTTTGGACAAATTGGTACCATTATCTGTGATGATGCTGTGTGGAAAGCCAAATCGGAAAATCACTTTTTTAATGAACTGAACCGCCGTGGCCGCATCACACCTGCTAACAGTATCTGCCTCCTCCCACTTTGTAAACTTGTCAACCGCCACCAGGAGGTGGGTCTTCTTATCTTTGGATCTTTTGAAAGGCCCAACCATATCCAGCCCCCAAGTCGCAAATGGCCAAGTAATCGGAATCATTCTCAATTCTTGAGCCAGTACATGAGCACGTCTTGAGAACTTTTGGCAACCATCACATCGTCTGACTAGATCCTCCGCATCAGCATGAGCAGTTAACCAATAGAAGCCATGGAGAAACGCTTTAGCCACCAGAGATTTTGAACCGGCGTGGTGACCAGAATCTCCTTCGTGGATCTCACGCAAAATTTCACGGCCTTCTTCAGGAGACACACATCGTTGAAATGCTCCTGACACACTGCAATGATGCAACTCGCCGTTGATAATAGTCATGGACTTGGATCGCCGGATTATCTGTCAGGCCAGAGTCTCATCCTCTGGTAGCTCGCCCCGGTTCTTCTACGCCAGGTAAGGAAGCGTCCAATCCGGAATAACATGAAGAGCTGCCACCAATTGAGCCTCCAGATCAGGAATAGCCAAATCTGCTTCACCAGGGATCTTGACCGATGGGTTGTGCAGTACATCCAGAAAAACATTGGGCGGAACCGGTTTGCGCTGAGAGCCCAGCCGGCTTAAGGCGTCCGCCACTTCATTTTTCTGCCGGTCCACGTGGTCCACCTGATAGCCTTTGAAATGACCTGCAACAATATCCACCTCATGACGATATGCTGCCATGAGTGGGTCCTTGGAGTCCCAAGTGCCAGACACTTGCTGAGCCACGAGGTCCGAGTCACCGAAGCACTTAACCCGACTTAGATTCATCTCCTTAGCCATCCGGAGACCATGGAGCAAGGATTCATACTCAGCTGCATTGTTAGTACAAGGGAACATTAAGCGGAGAACATAACAAAACTTATCACCTCGTGGGGAAGTTAATACGACTCCAGCCCCCGAGCCTTCCAGTTGCCTGGATCCATCAAAATGGATGGTCCAATATGTGTGATCCGGCTTTTCTTCAGGTGCTTGCATTTCCGTCCAACCATTGATGAAATCAACCAGTGCTTGAGACTTAATTGCCGTCCGAGGCACATACTTCAAATCGTGCGGCCCAAGCTCTATTGCCCACTTGGAAATCCGGCCAGTTGCTTCCCGGTTCTGGATGATATCCCCCAAAGGAGCAGAACTGACCATCGTAATTGGATGCCCTTCGAAGTATTGTTTAAGCTTCCGGCTTGCCATAAAAACTCCATACACCATCTTCTGCCAATGTGGATACCTTTGCTTGGACTCAATGAGCACCTCACTGATATAATAGACCGGACGTTGAACCGGAAGCTCCTTACCTGCCTCCTTTCGCTCCACCACAATAGCCACGCTGACCGCCCGAGCATTAGCAGCAACATATAACAGTAACGGCTCCTTGTCAATGGGAGCGGCAAGCATAGGAAGATTGGCCAATTGCCGTTTTAAGTCCTCAAATGCTACATCAGCAGCAGAACTCCAGACAAACTCATCCGTCTTCTTCAACATCTGATACAAAAGGATTGCCTTCTCACCAAGACGACTGATAAACCGGCTTAACGCGGCAATCCAGCCTGCCAGGCGTTGAACATCATTGATACACTTCGGTTTAGCCAGGGAGGTGATGGCTGTGATCTTCTCCGGATTAGCCCCAATTCCCCTATTGGACACCAGGAAGCCTAATAACTTGCCCGCCGGTACACCAAAGACGCATTTGTCCAGATTAAGCATCATCTTGTATATCCTCGGGTTATCAAAAGTTTCCTTTAAATCACCAATCAGAGTCTCCTTCTCCCTGGATTTAACCATGATATCATCCACGTAGGCGTGTACATTACGGCCAATCTGTTTGTGTAGACAATTTTGCACACAACGTTGATAAGTTGCCTGGGCACTCTTGAGCCCAAAGGGCATAGACACATAGAAGAAGGCTCCAAAGGGAGTTATGAACACTGTTTTCTCCTGGTCCTTAACTGCCATTTTGATCTGATGATAGCCAGAATATGCATCCAAAAAACTTAAACGCTCACAACCCGCCGTAGCATCAATAATTTGATCAATACGGGGGAGGGCAAAAGGATCTGCTAGACAAGCTTTATTAAGATCTGTGTAATCCACACACATGCGCCAGGTACCGTTTTTCTTAAGGACCAGCATCGGATTGGCAAGCCACTCAGGGTGAAAAACTTCAACAATAAAACCAGCTGCTAAGAGCCTGGCTACCTCTTCTGCAATTGCCTTGCGTCTTTCTTCGTTAAACCGGTGGAGGAACTGTTTCACCGGTTTGTATTTAGGATCCACATTAAGGGTGTGCTCAGCGAGTTGCCTCGGTACACCTAGCATGTCAGAGGGCTCCCATGCAAAAATGTCCTGATTCTCACGGATGAACTTGATGAGCGCGCTTTCCTATTTAGGATCCAAATTAGCACTGATGCTGAACTGCTTGGACGAATCGCCAGGTACAAAGTCAACAAGCTTAGTTTCTACTGCCGATTTGAACTTCAGGGCCGGATCATGCTCCGTAGTTGGCTTCTTTAATGGAGTCATGTCCGCCGGATCAACATTGTCCTTATAATACTTCAGCTCCTCGGTGGCACAAACCGACTCTGCATAGGCCGCATCACCTTCCTCGCACTCCAAAGCAATTTTGCGGCTTCCGTGAACCGTTATTGTCCCCTTGTGACCCGGCATCTTGAGCTGCAAATACACATAACAGGGCCGTGCCATAAACTTGGCGTAGGCCAGTCGCCCAAATAGGGCGTGATACGGACTTTGGATTTTCACCACTTCAAACATCAATGTCTCCGACCTGGAATCATGATCATCCCCAAAGGCTACTTCCAGAGCTATCTTGCCAACAGGATATGCTGATCTGCCAGGTACTACACCGTGGAACACCGTATTAGACGGTTTAAGATTTTTATCTGTCAGTCCCATACGATGGAAGGTCTCATAGTATAAGATATTAATGCTGCTACCTCCATCCATGAGCACCTTGGTGAACTTATAACCTCCCACCTGAGGCGCCACCACCAGAGCCAACTGACCCGGATTATCGACCTGGGGAGGGTGATCCTCTCTGCTCCATATGATTGACTGTTCAGACCAACGTAGATAACGGGGTATGGCCGGTTCAACAGAGTTGACCGCCCGCCTCTGAACCTTCCGGTCTCGCTTGTCCAAGCTAGTGGTGAAAACATGGTACTGCCCACTACTCAACTGCTTTGGGTTGCTCTGGTAACCTGACTGTTGCTGCTGTTGGTTGTAACCACACTGGTTGTTCTAACTATTTTGACCATTATGTCCGCCCGGATTACCATTAAATCCTGAACCGGAACTTCCCCCACCGTAACCCGGCCTGGATCCTGAGCCACCGCTAGATTCGTGATCATACCGGAAATTATTAGAATTCTTGAACTCCTGCATAAGAAAGCAATCCTTCCAAAGGTGGTTTGCTGGCACCTCCTTCGTCCCATGCCTTGGACAGGGCTGGCTTAGCAGATAGTTTAGGCGGTCTGGGTTAGGGTTGGGTGCCGCATTACGATTTTTCGGTTTACCCCTGCGTCGCTGGCCATTGTCCTGTGCATTAGTATTAGCCACAAAGTCCATGTTACCATCCGCTTTACGCTTGCCTCCACCACCATTGCCTGCCCAGTGATGCTGCTGACCTTTGGAGTTGTTGTTCCTCTTTCCCTTCCCTGTCTTGTCATCATCAGATTCGGGATCCTTGGTACTATCAGAATCAGCATATTTCACCAAAGCGGCCATGAGGGTCCCCATGTCAGTGTGATGACGCTTCATCCGTCCCAACTTCAGCTGCAGGGGCCCAAACTGGCAGTTGCCTTCCAGGGTTAATACTGCGGTGTCAGCGTTGATGCGGTCTGATGAGTGCAACACTTGTGAAACCCGGCGCACCCAATGAGTCATTGACTATCCTTCCTCCTGGACGCATGCAGCTAAGTCCACTATCGACATAGGCTGTTTACATGTATCCTTGAAATTGCTGATAAACCAGGCTCGTAATTGGGCCCATGAACTGATAGAATTAGCCGGTAAGCTTTTTAACCAAGTATGGGCTGTTCCCTCAAGCATCATGGTGAAGTATTTCGCACATGCCGCGTCATCCACATCAAGCATCTCCATGGCCATCTCATAGCTCTCCACCCATGTCTCCGGAGGCTGATCTGCCGTGTAATTTGGTACCTTGCGCGGGCCCTTGAAATCCTTGGGCAGGCACACATTGCGTAAAGCGGGGATAAGGCAAGGCACCCCCAAAGAACTAGAAGTAACATCAGGTTCGATCGAGATGGTTGGACGAACCGGCGTGAGCTGCTGAGCCTGGTGCTGTGTGGCTAACTCGGCCTCCCTGCACGCTCGGGCCCGGTTCACCGCTTCCTGAGCATTATCAGCACCACCCGTCGGGTTGTTGCCACGGGGTGCTCCACGTCGTTCGTTACTCGACACTGCCGGTTCATCCATATGTCTGCTATAGCTCCGGCTTGGACGGGGGGGTCGAGTGGATCCGGTCGCGGCTGTACGAGTATGCTTCCTGTTGGAACAAAGCTGTCCTCAGAAGCTCCTTGACCCGTCACGTCTCTACTGCCTGCGGCGAATCACCTTCAATTGGAATGGCCTCCAGCCGTGCAGCAGCGGCAACGAGATTGTCCATCGGGTTGGAGTAGTGACCTAGAGGTGTTAAAACAGCCTGAGGTATAACGGTGTTTTAACGAGGCGGGTCCATCTGACGAGGCTGAACCGGTGCCCCGGTCCCGGGAGCTTCCGCCCGGTTTCCCACCAGCGGATTGCCGGTTCCTACTCCTGGAGTGTTGAAAAGGTCTCTGGCCTCAAAAACCGGAGGCAAACAGGATCGGTACTTCCTCCTCATGACTTCCTGCGACGCACTCTGGTCCAACATGAGCCTGCAGGCTTGTGCGTCTAAAGCGGCCCGCTCCATGGCCATCCTGGTGTCCTCAGCTGCCAAATCTGCCTTGGCCTGGGTGATCTGTTCCTTCACCTTTGCAATCTCGGCATTATGAACGCCCTGATCCGCCGGATTAGCCTCCACCATAAGCACAGCCAATGCATCAAACAGCTCTGATAGAACTTGAGCCGGCGGGTGCACAGGGCCTCCTGCCCCGGCAGCCGTCGTTGCTGCTGAATCGGAGGTTGTTGCTGCAGCGGTCGAAGAATGAAGCGCTGCTTGTGTGCCAGTCATGAATATTCCAACCCGGTTGGGCAGATCAGAGGGTTCCGGAATACTGTCGCCATCGGAACAGCCCCCAATCCGGCCGTCTTGTAGCTGATAAAGAGATTCGGTTTCTCCGGTCGATGACTCGTCATTGGAACAAATGACGGTACCGCCACGAGATTCCGATCCATCCTCATAACTTCCTCCATGGATGACTCCCAAGAAGGCACGCTTCATGGCCGGTTTAACCCGGGCGGATCGCGCACGCTGAGCCGTCTCGACGAGGTCGGTGCAGATGTCCGGCTCAGGGCCCGGTTCACCGATCTTGCCAATGAAAATGTGAATGCCTCCAAAGGGGACCCGGTACCCGTACTCAATTGAGCCGGCCTCGGGGCCCCAGCCTGCATCGTCGATGTAGAACTTGCCGCGACGACTCTTAGTCATCCGGCCTACAGCGTAGCCCTCGAGTCCTTCAAAGCGGCCCTCCAAGAACCGGAAACCATCGTGCGATAGCCCCACGGTGGGCGCCAACTGTCGTGGTTTTGTCACGGCAGATGTCCTGGAGAAAGGACTTAGTCGTGGAGCCATTGCAACGGGTTAGCTTGAAGGGGTTAAAGCGGACACAGGGACGCAAGAGAGTTTATACTAGTTCGGCCCCTTCGATGAAGGTAAAAGCCTACGTCTAGTTGTGATGGAATTGATGGGGTTTTGATGACTAGGGAGCAAACAAGCTTCGCCTATGTCTCGAGTTGTTGTCTGTTGTCCTTGAACCGCCGCCGGGTCGTCCCCTTATATACACGGGTGACTCCCGTCGGTTCACTGAGTCCCAATACCGGCTCATAGATGTGTCCGGTTTGGTCTCTACTTATTCCTAACTTACAATATAAGTTAACTACTAACGCCGGTTTACGGCTACAGGTTTTGAACCGACCATGGGCCTTGAGCCCTCATCTGCTTTCTTGGGTTTTAACATACTTAACTACTGACGAAGTTAACCCGGCCCAGATAGGCCGGTTTACGCCCAGCAGTAATATCCCCAACACCTCCCATGCCATGGAGGCCAAGGACCAGAGGGGAAACCCTTCTCCCATCTAGGGAGGAGGTCAAGGAAGAAGAGGAAGAAGGGGGCCCCTCTCCCCTTCTCGTCCGGTGGTGCCGAAACGCCGCAGTGGCCATCATCATCATCAACGCGATCTTCACCAACACCTCCGCCATCTTCACCAACATCTCCATCACCCTCCCCCCTCTATCTACAGCGGTCCACTCTCCCGCAACCCGCTGTACCCTCTACTTGAACATGGTGCTTTATGCTTCATATTATTATCCAATGATGTGTTGCCATCCTATGATGTCTGAGTAGATTTTCGTTGTCCTATCGGTGGTTGATGAATTGCTATGATTGATTTAATTTGCTTGTGGTTATGCTACTGTCCTTTGGTGCCCATCATATGATTGTTCACGTGGATCACACCCTAGGGTTAGTTGTATGTTGATAGGACTATGTATTGGAGGGCAAGAGTGACAGAAGCTTCAACCTACCATAGAAATTGATGCATACGGGATTGAAGGGGGACCAATATATATTAATGCTATGGTTGGGTTTTACCTTAATGAACATTTGTAGTTGCGGATGCTTGCTAATAGTTCCAATCATAAGTGCATAGAATTCCAAGTAAGGGATGACATGCTAGCAGTGGCCTCTCCCACATAATACTTGCTATCGGTCTAGTAAAGTAGTCAATTTCTTAAGGGACAATTTCGCAACTCCTACCATCACTTTTCCACACTCTCTATATTTACTTTATTGTTTCTTTATCTAAAAAGCCCCTACTTTTTATTTACGTACTCTTTATTATCTTGCAAACCTATCCAACAACACCTACAAAGTACTTCTAGTTTCATACTTGTTCTAGGTAAAGCGAACGTCAAGCGTGCGTAGAGTTGTATCAGTGGTCGATAGAACTTGAGGGAATATTTGTTCTACGTTTAGCTCCTCGTTGGGTTCGACACTCTTACTTATCGAAAACTGTTGCGATCCCCTATACTTGTGGGTTATCAAGATCTTTTTCTGGCGCCGTTGCCAGGGAGCAATAGCGTGGGGTGAATATTCTCGTGTATGCTTGTTTGCTTTATCACTAAGTAATTTTTATTTGTTGTTCTTAGTTGTTTTCTATCTTTAGTTATGGGTAGGAAACGCAAAATACCAAATAAAATAGTTGTACCTACTGAACCAATGGTTGAAGAACCACTCAAAATCTATCACACTGCTGAAGCTTTTTACTTGGATCATCTTCGATCCCTTTGTGCTCGTGCCAAAACCCCAACTAGCTTAGTTGAGGGAAAATCTTTAGATGAGCATGCTTGTTATGTGCGACACCGTATATCTGAAAAAGGGAAACTACTATGGAGTCAAATTCAACGTTTGCAATGCTATGCTTGGAATTTATGTGAAATATATGATTTGACTTGTTGTTCTGAAAACCCTAAGAAACACCTTCCCTATCAATGTGAGTTTAGTAATAATGGAATCGTATCTTCGTATGCTAAGGGTGTTTATAATTACTATGATGTTCAACAAATTGAAGAATTTGTTGCTTTTAAGGGTGCTTCTGAAATTGCTTCTTTGGTTGAAAAGTATAATGATACTCTTCACAAATCTGAAAATTTTTCCATACTTGAATATTTTTATGAGAATTATGCTTCTAATGCTTATGTTAAACTATATATTGAGGATTACTCCGCTGTCCAAGAAGAGACTAATATTTTGCAGGAGTCTATGGAAGAAGAAATTGATGAAACTGTGAGCTCATTGGATGAAAAAGATGAGGAGGAGAGCGAAGAACAAAAGGAGGAAGAGCGGATTGATCACCCGTGCCCACCTTCTAATGAGAGTAACTCTTCAACTCATACATTTTTTAATTCCCCTTCGTGCTTACCGAAGGATGATTGCTATGATGACTGTTATGATCCCATTGGTTCTCTTGAAATATCCCTTTTTGACGATGCTTGCTATGCTTGTGGCCAAGATGCCAATATGAATTATGCTTATGGAGATGAACTTGCTATAGTTCCTTATGCTAAACATGAAATTGTTGCTATTGCACCCACGCATGATAGTCCTATTATCTTTTTGAATTCTCCCGATTATACTATATCGGAGAAGTTTGCACTTATTAAGGATTATATTGATGGGTTGCCTTTTATCGTTGCACATCATGATTTTGATAAATATAATATGCATGTGCTTGATGCTCCTACTTGCAATTATTATGAGAGAGGAACTATATCTCCACCTCTCTATGTTTCTAACATGATAAAATTGCAAGAAACTGTTTATACTATGCATTGGCCTTTACTAGGTGTGCATGAATTGTTCTTTTATGACATGCCGATGCATAGGAAGAGAGTTAGACTTCGTCATTGCTTGATATATGTTACTTTGTGCTCACTACTAAATTACAAATCATTGTTGATTCAAATTGGCTTTGATATACCTTGGGATCCGGGTGGATTCACTACTTGAGCACTACATGCCTAGCTTAATGGCTTTAAAGAAAGCGCTGCCAGGGAGACAACCCGGAAGTTTTAGAGAGTCATTTCTTTTTGTTGAGTGCTTTCATATAGTTTAAAAACAACAAAAATAAAGAGGGGAACCCAAAAATTTTCAAAAAGGAAAGTGAAAGTGAGAAAGACAAGCACTGTTGAAGTGGGAGAGCTCCTTGAACTTTGTTCATGCTCACGGCAACTTTGTGAATCTTGATTACAGAAACTTTTCAAAAAAAATAATTATCCCCTTGTACAATTCCATTGTATTATAAAACTAATGTGCCAAGGTTTGCCTTTAGGATGTTTACATTTGCTTGATGGTTTGTACGGTGCAGGACAGAAACTTTGCCTGTAGTGCGCGATTTTACATTTTTAGCTGGAACGTCAAATGGTTCTGATTTTTTTGCACTGTATTACTATACAAATTTTTTATTTTTCCTAATTCTGGTAGAATTTTTCAAGTGTCAGAAGTGTGGTGAATGTTCAGATTGCTACAGACTATTCTGTTTTAGACAGATTCTGTTTTTGATGCATAGTTTGCTTGTTTTGATGAAACTATCAATTTATATCAGTGGATTAAGCCATGAAAAAGTTATATTACAGTGAACACAATGCAAAAACAAAATATGAATTGGTTTTCAACAGTACTTAGAGTAGTGATTTGCTTTATTATACGAACGGATCTTACCGAGTTTTCTGTTGAAGTTTTGTGTGGATGAAGTGTTCGATGATCGAGAAGGTCTCGATGTGAGAAGAAGGAAGAGAGGCAAGAGATCAACCTTGGGGATGCCCGAGGCACCCCAAGTAAATATTCAAGGAGACTCAAGAGTCTAAGCTTGGGGACGCTGGGGAGGCATCCCCTCTTTCTTCAACAAATATCGGTATGTTTTCGGATTTGTTTCGTTCATGCGATATGTGCAAGTCTTGGAGCGTCTTTTGCATTTAGGTTTTTATTTTTTTTTATGCACCATGCTGGTATGAGATAGTACTTGGTTGATTTATAGAATGCTCTTTACACTTCACTTATATTCTTTGAGTATGGCTTTATAGAATGCTTCATGTGCTTCACTTATATCATTTGAAGTTTGGATTGCATGTTTCTCTTTACATAGACAACCGCCATTTGTAGAATGCTCTTTTTCTTCACTTATATTTGTTAGAGCGTGGGCATATCTTTTGTAGGAAGAATTAAACTCTCTTGCTTCACTTATATCTGTTTAGAGAGATGACAGGAATTGGTCATTCACATGGTTAGTCATAAAATCCTACATAAAACTTGTAGATCACTGAATATGATATGTTTGATTCCTTGCAATAGTTTGGCGATATAAAGATGGTGATATTAGAGTCATGCTAGTGGGTAGTTGTGGGTTGTAAAAATACTTGTGTTGAAGTTTGTGATTCCCGTAGCATGCACGTATGGTGAACCGTTATGTGATGAAGTCGGAGCATGAGGTGTTTATTGATTGTCTTCCTTATGAGTGGCAGTCGGGGACGAGCGATGGTCTTCTCCTACCAATCTATCCCCCTAGGAGCATGCGCGTAGTACTTTGTTTCGATGACTAATAGATTTTTGTAATAAGTATGTGAGTTCTTTTGACTAATGTTGAGTCCATGGATCATACGCACTCTCACCCTTCCATCATTGCTAGCCTCTCTAGTACCGCGCAACTTTCGCTGGTACCATAAACCCACCATATACCTTCCTCAAAACAGCCACCATACCTACCTATCATGGCATTTCCATAGCCATTCCGAGATATATTGCCATGCAACTTTCATCATCATCATGTACATGACTTGAGCATTCATTGTCATATTGCTTTGCATGATGTTTTCATGGCTTGTCCGTTTTTTTATGTCATTGCTACGCTAGATCATTGCACATCCCGGTACACCGCCGGAGGCATTCATATAGAGTCATATCTTTGTTCTAGATATCGAGTTGTAATATCGAGTTGTAAGTAAATAAAAGTGTGATG